>NC_051137.1:10000881-10300881 GCF_014839805.1 Manduca sexta | reverse complement strand
ATCTTTACAAATAGTTGGTGTACGATACTCATTTCATGGGCAGCTTGGACGTTACAATTTATTATTCAACGCAAGTGACCAATATTTCGTTCAAAAGTTACAATGCAACATTTAGCAGCACTCTTTCCTGATACGAACGACCCATTAAAACTCTATATAAGCAAATAAAGCTCACATGCACGTCCATAAACTGGCTATCGTTAAATTCATTGCACACACTTTGTGACTATCTATAAATTTTATTTAAAACCTTTGACAGACAATTTGCAAAAATGTATATTTATCGATTACGAGTGTCTAGACCCGACCTAATTTTATACATTAGAAGGCAAACAGTTCTACATCTGGCTGGGTTAATAAAGTTTGCAGAGTTGTCACTGTGGACACAAACCATAGTCTTTTGTGAAACGGAACGGCGGCGGCTTAAATCCTAAAGCGGCAATGACTTTTCAAACTTAAATGTGTATTTTACGGTTTGACACATCTACGAGCTGAATGCCATTCAAAGAGTATTTTCAACTGTATTATTAGCGTAATTAGGTTTAAAAGCGTAGATAGTGGAGATGAGAGTTTCGGTTTAAGTCAAGATATCTAAATTTGTGTTTTTGCGATCCAAAAAGGCGAGTTATTTGGTTTAGAATTTCCGATTATGGCGATTGGGTTGCACCCTTTGACATGAGACAGAAACTAGCTTCCTTGGTTCAGAAAATGCAATTTCACATACCGTTCAGTGATACAAGCATGATCTTATTGTTTATGGTAAGCGCTAAAAACCAAACAAAAGTATTTTTTTTTTATCGCAGCATTATTAAATTATGTCCTGAATTTTAAAATCTTAACAAATTCGGCATAAGAGACAAATAATGACGATGTTTTCAGTTCTCATTAATGTTGGCCAGGTTACGACGAGTCCATTTTCGCCGAAGCAATGTTCATACTCTATTCATTTCCACAATTTTTATTTCAAATTTTATTGAAAAGAACGTTTTGCATGCCCTACAGCCGATGTAAAGCTTTAATAGAGCAATTTACTTTGTATGGAATTACTACAAAATCATACAAAGGAATCACGTTTACACAAATGAACAGATTGAAAGATTAAGCTCTTTCATTTGGTACGAATTGATGGATGGTATTGAGTTTTCAAACATTTGTTTTATGTGACTTTGTAGGGACCATTGTACGTACAAAAAGTTTAATGAACGATGGCTAAGAAAAGACGTTTGTATCTATGTTGATATATATATCAGATAATATTTTATCTTTAACGAATAAAAACTACATTTGATGCCTGACTGATTTAAATGTCCTAAGTAACAAATAGACGCTAACAAAATCTTTATATGTTACCGATGCATCCTAATGGTCAAATTAATAATATCTATAATTGTGTAAGTTAGGAAAGCTAATGCTTTCCTGCTGGTAATCCAGCGAGTGTTCTTCACGCTAAACTAAAATTTGGCACTAAGCAATCTGTGTGACATGAAAGTTCATAATAAAAGACATTGTACAATGTCAGTGTAAAGCCTAAACGACAGGGTGGCAATAGCTGTACTACATACTCGTCGCGCCCAGTGCCAACTCGACGCTCTCTATTAACTCCTTACTGTATTGTGACCATTAAAAAGAGCTCTTTAAATTTTGGCAGTTTTCAAAAGATTGTATATACAGTTAGTTTAACGATAATTTTATGCGGCAATAAAATTTTGCTTTATTGCTATACATATATATCCAGTGAAATTCGACTTTGTGATGGTGAAATAATAGGATATTTTTAACATTAAATAAAGGAAATAAATGGGCACTTTGTCAAGTTAAATGACTTCAAAGCAAACATACACAATAAAAGTATGACTACATCGGTCCGTCCAGCCCGACAGCAACTAGACAAAGTGTAACAGTGTCTGCGGACGCGGCCCACATATTACTAAACAATTTCCTCCGCGGAACTTTTATCGAAACCTTTTTATGAAACATACCATTCACCACTTCAATCAAGAGGAAAGATCGTTTGTTTGTTATTCCAGTTTCCCTTCCGTGGCCAAACCATTTCAACATAAACAAAATAAGCCGCTGAATTTGTAACAAAACGGAAAATCCCACTTACTACAAGACCTACAAATTTTCCACAGTTTCGTCACAAGGACAATTTAAAGCCGGGCACCCTTGCTTAAGATGCATTGGCTCATTCCAAACACAGGATTTAAGGTTGGTTCGAGAGGCCGACACAACCAGCAAATGTAGCAATTCGTAAGCGACTCGTCCCACAACAGGCATTAGCACTAAATGACATCCACGAAAAATCTTCGCGAAGCGCTCAAATAAGAAATACGGGCATAAAAAAGATTTTCCTGCTTTTCACACCGTTTTACTGGAGTCATGTCGTAATAAAACGCTCCGTGAATGAGATCACGCGAATTAAATAAATTATTTCTAATTACACTTTTGTTGTTATGTCACGGAATTTGTTAAAAGCGGCTGCAGTTTCGATTAGTCGGAAACAAGCTTAGAAGAGGGAATCCTTAAAATTAGCTCGTGTTAGCCTTTTAGTGAACAAAATAGCCGGTCTAAGTTCTAGAGAAAGCGAGTTGTTCTTGCCGAGGCACCTTAATCTGACCGGAGCACTTTAAGCGCTCACTGAACCTGTCGAATTACACTGTAATGGCCGCCTAAGGCCAACAGCTACACTTGATTCAGAAAAAACGAACCCGCTCCACTACCTTTACTGTTTTGTTTTTACTTTGTTTCCATTCTGTGGAATCCAATATTTATGCGTTTTGTTTTAGTTTTGCAATTCTAAAATGTATGTTAATAGTATTAAGAGTAGATATCTGCCTGTATTTGAAAGGGACTATGTCCGCGTAATAACTTCTCATTAGGGTGAATTACGTGTTGTAGAAATAATGCATGTATTACGGTAATGATAAAGTGGATGTGGACTAACAATTTTAACCAAATTTAATTGTTAATTCTATGAATCTCAAGATTGACGGTCTCGGATAAGGACGGTGTTGGTTTTCTTTAAAAAAAAACGCATCTTTTAAAAAAAAACACACAACTCCCCATGGCGGACATAAGCTTTGGTCACGTGTTAACCAATTATGCCTCTGCAACTGTCTAGACACAGCTGACTTTTAAACAATTTAATGACTTTTGCGGTATTGAATAAAAATCCTAAAAACAGTATTATTATCCATTTTAACAGATTTTCTGTTTTAATCTGTAGTCGTTATTTACATTTCAAAGATGTACAGATAACTTAATATACTTAAAAAAATGATCATTCTGTAACTCAATATTTTCAGGAAGAGTGCAATGATCAAAAGTATAATTTAAAAAATGAACAAAAACGATTGCAAAATGTTGGTAGATATTGTATCGTTTTCGGACGAGCTACACCTCTGTCCGCCCGGTATCCATCAAGGCTGCAGTCATCAAATGTCGGGAGAAAATTATATTACACAAAGCTTCAATACTATCAGAAAACTAGTTTTATTTCGATGTTTAACATTCGTATAAACAGAAGAAATTAATAAAAACTAAAATGTTTTTGACTAACTTTGTATCAGTTAAAATATTAGTCACTATCATTATATGCTGGACAAATCATTGCAGTTCTAAAACAGAAGTTGCATGAAAACAATGTTCAGTAATAAATTCCATTCAGAAAACAGGGAAAGTTGGAACAGTTGTTGAAATTGCCTATACCGAGCATTACATGAGTCAATGTCTGTCGGGCGCCATCCCCACAGCACCACACAGACGATTTTCTATGAAACCACTTTTTGCCGCCGTCGGCTGGAAATAACAGACAATTATTGTACAATGACTTTTTGAATCGTGCAATTTTTCACTTTACCTGCCATGTTTTAATGAATGGGAAAGTTTGTTCAGACCTGTCCTCATGTATGAACGAGTTAATGCCATTTTTTGCGCATAAAAACCATGATTGCTTTTTGAGATCGTTATCACTTTCATTAGTTCTTACTACACCATTACTGGGCTTAGGGTACTACGAAAGGCGTATGCAATCTACTTTTATGGCACAACTTGCTTCTACCAACTGTGAAAATTTTCCTTAACACCAAAAGTTGTCATAGAAAGTGACACTGGTATAAGCGCTTCTTATGTATGTAAAATTATATTTTTATCTTGCTACGAACTATAATTAGTTTCTGTAACAGCTGGTAATTATGAAATTTATTGGTCCTTGACTTTTTGTACCTATAATAAGCATTAAACAAGTTAATTGAGGAAATAAATTATGAACACTACAATTGGCTACGACGTGCTACGAAATTGCTACGCACGAAGTACGCCTACGTACGTACTCATGCGAGAGCTTAAGCTGGATCGTTCTATTTATTGAATCGATTGTGTCGTCTATTAATAGATAAACACTGCATTACACGTCTCCAGATGGTTTTGTGTGATATAACATCATAGATATATGATAGAATAAATCTGATTTATAAATAACATACGAGATACTAAGTTGTTAATCAAAATATTATTCAATCTACGACTCGCAACTAACACAATTTATTCAGTCAAGTGGTATTCTTTGTACTGTTCTTTAAGTACGAGATATTAGGTTGATTTCTGCATCTAATTATTGCGTTACAAAAAGCTTACATTTGTGTACTGGCGATAATTGCCAGTACAACGTCAAAGAACGGAAATGGAAATGTATGTATTTAAGCCTACGTCACTTAAACTTAAAAACCCATTTTCTCAAAAGAAAATGTCATGAAAAACCCAACAAATTACCAAACATTTCTGTTTTTCCTAACGACCGTTTAAATGGTTGTCATAAACAAGCTAAGCTCTCGGTTATAATTATGTCCGCGCAAGCAGTGGGCACCTGAGACTGGCCGCTAATACCGCCTCTCCTTGCCGCCGATATCGCCATATAGCTTCCTGGTATACCAGAACATGTCCGGCAGATAATTGCTGCATACGCAATTAAGGTAATGTTATTAGCGAAATGAAATTCTGCTATTTTATATGCGACACGAACGAGTTATAGTCCCGGTGATTAATTAAAGCAACAAAAAGTCAATACACATGATTCACCGGCGCGCAATTATCAATAATCGCTCAGTGAACGATCGCTTTTTTGTAATTTTTATCCTATGAATTTAACTTAGCGTCGGTTTTTACGGCATTTCACGCTTGTTTATGCTGTCTTTTATTTGTGAACTTTAGCGAGAATTGTTGACTCTCCAAGTGTAGAACTTTTGTTTTTTATATGTTAAGCAGGAGATTGTAGATACTTTCGTCTCGTTTTTTGTAAGGCTTGAACTGCGTTGACGTGAAATATTGTAGGCCTTAAACTATTCTTATATGGAAGATTTACAATATAAGAATACTGCGATAAAGCTTTATGTCCAGAGGGTCACTGTAGCAGGAGGTCAGTTTGCTGGGCGGGCGAGGTCTCAAAAAGAACTATAATTTAGGAAAATACAAATCTCGAACCTCTCAGTTTAGCATCTAGAGCAAAGGCGAGGCCAACCACTCGTACTGACCATCTCATAGAGCGATGACAGATCGAAGAGTTAAAGCCTCCGCGGCTGTAACGACGCGATATTGGAGTGGTGTTGCCACGAATCAATTAGACGAGGTACTTTTTGTGTTTTAATTCTATATGTTATTACTCTGATACTAAGTAAAGTAAATCAAATAAAGTTGAACGTTTCTTTCGATCGTTGACAGAATTGTGCCGGCTTGTCTCACTGGATGTAAACCAGCTGGCCCCGAAACGCGACTTAACGGATCAAGCACTTTGAACTCATAAAAGCAGTCACAGCTGGTTTTTCATAACCTTTACAATGATCGCTATTTAGAAGCATCTATCTAGTTGTAGTTTTCATTACGTTAATACAATATTGCCATTTTAAGGCACACAAAATCTATCACTAGGTTATAACAATTATGGAAACAGTTTAATAGCAAACGCCAGTACAGATATCAGAGCTAAACTTGATACCATTGGTACGATAGGTAGGTAGCTGTGCCGGTACTTGATCGAGTCACTGTTTGCTCGATCGATATTCTGGAAACAATGATATTCGCAACATCAAATTTTATGGAGCTTGTCGCTTATTCGTCACTATTTTGAATTTTGATGAAGCCGCCGCGGCCCGTTTCCATTTCATCCATGACCGGTAACAATTAGGAAAGCCTCCGTCGGTGCAAGTCGCGCGGATATAAAACTTTATGTACGCATATAAATTTGGATGTCGAGACATGTTTTATTGTGGAGTCGTAAAATTTGGGGTCGGAAAAGACCGACATATTTATTAAATACGAACAAGCTCGTAAAGTTGAATGCAAACCTCTTCGTGGCATCGATAATATCATCGAACTATTTCTGTCTTTCATCAGTAACCGATCGATTTAAATCGTTTCGTGTAAAGTGAATGAATGAAATAATCACTGATTAACTCGTTTCGCTTTGAAATCACTAAATTCGTGTGTTTATTCAAAGGTGATCTAACCTTTGTGAGTTTGTGTCGAAAAACATTTGACTTACTCGTATAAATTCACAAAATGGCTCCAACAATAACGTGAATCCGCTTAACATTTGGTTGGGCGCGCGGTGCGGCACGGCGGCGGACCGGCGCGGGCCCGGGGAGGGCGCGGGAATCCCGGTGACGCGCCAGCGGCAGGAACGTGGGAATACGTCGACGTTACCTATCGCTTCACTTATTTACCGAATACAACTCTAATAAATTTAATAAAGGGGAAACGTGCGACACACGCCGCTACATCTACGGAGAAAAACTTTTTTGACTGATACGTCCGCATAGAACGATGTTAGATTTTTTGTCGTTTTATTTTATCGTTCCCAATAGCATATGAAGGGTAATAAAAAGTGTCACCTTTTTGGCGATCTGTTTTCCAAAGATCACAACATCTACAGGTAGTTGGCAGCTCTCCAGACCTTATCTGGAAAGGCACATGTTTTCCACATTAACCGTCGCCGAGGCCTTGATAAAAACTTTAATGAGCCTCACTTAGTCATAGATTGCGACGTGAATTTCAGACGGCAATTGTGTAAAATATAGCCACATAAATATAAAAAAAATATATGGAGTCGGTCGGCAGTGAGGGAGGACGGTAATCCGGCTGTCGCCGGCAGGTATCGATGGACGGATTAAAACACCATTTTTACTGACGGTTAAACCCTTTGCCGGTATCATTTTCATGTTTTCAATTATATGCTCGAAACTCTCATTTTTGGAAATAAGTAGCTTTTTGTGGTTATCCTGTTTAATGAGTTAATCCGATCGTACCATTTCCGTAGAAGTTGCGTGTAAACTTACTAGCATTACACGTGTCGTATACAAGGCGAAAGGCAAAAATACTTATCGTTTGCCGGTTACAATATGGAACACGACTAGGAAATCGAAGGTAGACAGATCTATAAAACTATAAATAATAAATATTCGCGGTCATAAAATTTTATGTTTCCAGGAGGGCTGGGGGTGGATTCATCGTGTATGTCAATTGTTTTGCGCCGAGGCACGTCGCACTCGCAAACGGCATGAAAACATCAATTCGACGCGAACTACAAAAAATATATTCCCACAAAAATATATTGCCGATAGATGTGAATAAAATCGAAAACTTTATTTTTTATTATAAAATATAAAATAACAGTTAATAAGTTTCAAGTATTATTATCAAAATAATTCTTAATCTGATACATACTTAACACAGTAATATTAGTTGTTTCACATCTTTAATTTTATGACAGTCCATTTCAGTTTAAATTTTTAAATGACAGTAATTTGTGCTCAGTTTTAATCCTATCAATTAAAAATTAATTACACATTTTAAGGTCACTAGGAATCATTATGTTCCCATTTAAAGTTTAATTGGTTGAAATAAAAGTAAATTGTATATTCATGGACATTAAAATAAGAGCATCGTGAAGTAAGTTTTAATGAATGATGAACCAACCTTAATTAATATGCAGTCAATCATATTTTTGGGTTTATTTAATGAATTCACTCGTTTCATTGGTTAATGTTTTGTATAATCGAATTGTAAACACCATAAACTCAACAGTAAATATGGGGACCACTAAAACAATTCCAATGAAAATTGACTTTACAAATGTCACGTTCCAAAGCAATTTTTTATACAAATTGAAAATACGAATGTGGAGATAAAATTCGATAGAAAAGAATGTTGTACAATATAGCTATCGCATCCAGGTACGTGTCGTGCCCTTGTACATTGACATTTAGTGCACCCTGAACGATGGTTTACGAGCAACGTGTGCCCCTCGACGGGCGCCCCTGCCATCTAACGGTTTCTACTTACAAAGATTAGAATGAAAATATAAATGTACACTGCGCAAAATATTTGTGCCAGCATTTTTAATATACTTTTTTATTTCTTTTTATATTTATTAGTTTTAAAACCAATAAATATAAAGCTGGATCGCCGAACTTGTATTTATGATACAACTCTAGATATTTTATGTTTTATAGCTGTAAGGAGGTAACGAACATGTTTTGGACCCCAAGTTTTCGGTCAACGGTTTGCCGTACACTTTGAGGATAAAAAGACGAGACCGGTGAACTTCATCGCCTCGTTTTTTTATCGCGGGACGGGACTCAGTGAACTTGTACTTCCGCCAGGTTGAATGCATTAAAATAATTCAAAGACAAATATGTTTTTTTTCGGAGTTGTGACCACAAGGTCAATAAAGGAAAGACATGGTATTATCTCAAACAACAATGTAAATTTTATATGTAAAATTAATTAATGATTTTTGTATTTTTTTTTAGTTTTTATTTTCTTCATCTACACACACTTCATTTGGAAACATCCATTGCTTTTATAGGATCTAAATAAATTTAATATCAGACGATTTAGATGACTCTTTAAAGTGATGTTCGCCAATGAGTTTTTGTAAAGCATCAGTCCCTTACCCCAGTAAGTTTCCCCGGAATTTTAGGTATCCCGCGGGAACTCTACAACTTGTTGGGTAAAAATATCCTATTATGTAAATCCGGGTACGGAAGCACCTTCGCGAATAAAGGTCCAACATATCAACTCACTTTAAAGAGGGCTTTTGAAACAGATTTTCATACTATAATTATAGGATGAGACATAATAGAGTCCCCTTCTTTTAAACTTCCTTCTAATGCTCGAAATGTAAATCTTTTTATGCGTTTAACCATATAATTTTATAGGCTATTATACAGTTAGTTTTGGTTCAGAATTATATAGGTATCAAATTATTATGAAACAGTTGAGAAACAGTTAAAATATCTGTATTTTTATTTGTTTAAAAGCGTCTATTGTCTAACCTATTTTGAGTTAAGCGGACTGCCGAGGCGAAGGCCGTGAGTTCAAAGGCTGAACCCAGCACCCCGATGACACTTCTGGCTTTTCAAAGTTAACTATTAATTATCGTTTGCTTGAACTATACAGAAAATTATCGCAAGAAACTTACATACCAAAGAATATTTCACAATAATTTCGAAGATATGAGAAGTCTGCCAATCCGCTAATCTAGCGCAATATAGGCCGATTATATGAAGCTGGCGCGTACATCACATTCGCATGTTACATGTGAAAATTGTCTGTGAATCAACTAACATTAGTGGTCATGACAACGTAATGCTCACAAATCAATAAAGTTAAAAATATAACATGATATCTTATTTCCATCTATGTGTCTGTTCAATTATAAAATAAGAAACATTTTTAACACACACATCAGGTATTTATCCCCGAAGGGGTATACAGAAGCGCAACTAGGGCACCCAATTTTTGGCCAAATGTGTTCCGTCCCATGATGTGAAAGAGGCAAGCTTATCGCTATATCGGGCACTTCCAGACTCCGGGCTGATACTGAACAGAAAACTCAAATGTCACTTTGCTCAACCCGGGATTCGAACCCAAGACGACTTTTTAACAACTGTTTAAAATTTTACTGTGAGCGTGTCATCTTTAGTTAATCAGCCTATATCAAGACATATTTTATTTACATTACCTGTAATATTCTTTACACTTATTAAGAGTAAAACAGCTACAATACTTGTGCTTCTACCTCCACCTCAAGGAAGGACGCGTGAGTTAATATGACAAGGAATAGAAGATAAAAATATAGAAAAAAATATAAAACATATAAACCACAATCATAGTATAGGAGGATTATACCAATAGTGCATTCAATGCGGAGTTTTTCCGGCAAAATTTTATTTTACACCACCGTTTGCGAAGGCTGTCAAAAAGAGCTTGTCGCTTTTAACTGAAGCATTTGCTCAATTTTCATATTTTACGTTGGTTTAGATGACGCTGCAAATATTTTTCAGCAATATTTATTTAAGGTGCAATCTGTAGGGGTCACTGTATTTAAATTGCGGTCACTTTACTTTGATATTTGGATTGTTGAGAAACACATCGTTGTTAAAAATAAAAAGAAGAAGTTTTATCAATGGATAATAAATATAATAATATCAGCGCCATATTATATATAGTCCCAATGCTGGTCACAGCCCTCTCTAGTACTGAGAGGGGTTAGGCCTTAGTCCACCACGGTCTATTGCGGATTATCAGACTACACATACCCTCAAAATTGTTATGGATTCTTATAGAGAACTTGTTAGGCATGCAGGTTTTCCTTTACCATTAAAGCAAGTGATAATTCACAAAGAATACACATATAACTTTAGAATAGTTGGAAGTGCGTGCCTTTGGGATTTAAACCTGCGGACATTCGTCTCGGCAGTCCGTTCCACTCCCAATTAAGCTATCTCCACTTATATCTTATCAATGGATGTGAATTTCTAATAACTGCACATTCAATATGAATGCTATTTTTCTCCAAATCCAAATATCTTGTATTACACTTTACGTTCCCTTGCCATCTTCGCATATGAATGTTTATCCTCGACCTATTTTTCCCTCTTTCATTTTATACGATTCCTCTGAATAAATAAAGAGGCAACGCTTGCACTAATTGAAGCCGAATCGTTTCTACCACCCCGAGGTATCAGTACTATGTATACAATCACTTAGATTATTAGAACATTTGAATTGGTAATGAATTGCCGGTCTTGCGATATATTTAACTCTATGATACCGTTTCTTTTACGATTTGTAACAGGAAGAAAGTCGAACGGTTTGAATTTTAATTTGTTTATATTGAATCGAGATAATTTTTGGTCGTTTTTTTTACTGTTTATCGCTTTGTCTTATAATAAATGCAGTGTATTTCTACTAAAATTTCGAGCATCATGAGACTTGTGTCTCTCGGTAGTGACATAAGCTTAAATTTATTTTGTAGATGTTTTGTACATGAGAGTAAGTTTGGGTTGACGCCAACACTTTGTCAAATTTACCGCCAAAAAAAATCGTATGCATCGAAGTAGGGTATAGTGGACTTGGTTGACAAAAAATACTGAGCGATATGAAATTAAAACCTATCGTGTCAAACTGAAGACTGGCTAAAATATACTGCATTGAATTAAAACGTGTATGTGTGTATACATAACATTTTTATTAAACTGGAGTAATGCATGATAATTTACAAGAAAAATCATCGCAAACCGAATCAAAGAAAATATATTTCAACCCAATATCCATAAATAGTAGCTATTCGCCGATAAATTAAATAAACTAATATAAACTAACCAAACGTAACTAAAACAGTTGATGTAATCAACTAACAGCACCTGGGCCCTTATTCTGTATGATAGTGTATACGCGTAACGCCGCCGTGTCATGTTATCTTCGAGAAATGTGTGTGGAATGGTATTCTGTAAGCCAAATTTCTATAGTCCTAAACATGATGCGTTGTGTTACGTGCTTGTTACACACTGTCAAAATAACGTGCGGGATAGAGAATAAGGCCCCAGTTTGTTAAGGTTATTTAACTTCGTTGTAATTGAATCGTGTCAAATTAACATGCGCAATAAATTTTCAACTTAAGTGATACTAATAAGGTGCGAATGTTCATACTGCATACGTAGGATCTGAGCCATAAATTATAGAAGTGAATAACAAAAGCGCAGTGTTTGTTGCAGCCACTGGTATTTATCTATAATACTTTATTTAAAAAATGGTAAATCGCTTCACTCTGGGTATATATATGATATATAGGAATACACTAGAATCTCGTTGATTCGACTTTCAAGTTAATTAATAAATTTATTTATTTGAACCATTCTTATACATCAGGGTTTAAAGATGTCAATTAATGTTGTTACTTGATGTTAATTTAATATACTTTTCAAGGATAATTTGATCAGGATTGGATGCTTTATAGAAGGTTGACATCAGATACTTAGCCGGTTGTGTTTGTTATTTATGAAGATAAATATATACAACTACCGGCAATCTTTATTACAACCTAAAGTCAGGCACGAACGATGTTGCAGCACAGTTTTCAAAGAATTATTTTGACAAGAGACATAGAAAGAAGATGTGGCGATTATTTTAGGCTAGACGTATATCCCATCAAGGCCTACAAATTTGTACACTGATAACATTTAAATAAAAAAGAGTGCCTCTAAAACTATAAATAAAATTCAACTACAGGTCAGCATTTAAATAACCATTTCAAGAATCAAATGTTCTCAATTTGCAAGTCACTTAAAAATTAACATAACAGCAGATATAAATAGTAAAATATCCAAATGGGTGGGTGATTACACCAGCGAACGACACGGCGGCGCCCGCCTCGCTTAAAACTCCGACTAATTAAATGAATGAAAACGAAACTCCAATGTTTTCATTCCATTTACAGTTTCTATGCTCCCCGCTCTCGGACAGAATGGTCATATGCAAAGTGTATTACGTTATTGAAAAATAACAGCAAACGCGGTTTCGTTTGCAACATTTTTGTGACTTCATAATTTGAGTGTTGGTAAATATGCGAAACGATTTGTTACTCGTTCGAAGTTAATTTATTCTTTGTTTAACTTTATGTTAATTAAAAAGATATGTTGTTGTTTGTGCTAGATTGTAAAATAAAAGTGTCTATTTTCTTTAGCATACGTTAGGGCGAATGCTAAAGAAAATCTTCTTATCGAATTAAAACAAATACAACAATACTTTATGGTATAAAACTAAAACACAGAAATTCCTCACACCTCAATATCGAATTCAATATCACCTCGCTAAAGACAAAAAAAATAATTCATAACACACTCCACGGCAGCATCGGCACAACTTTTAAACCAGTAAAATCATAATGCATTAACAAAATAATTATTATAATGGATATTTTCGGTGCAATAACACCATCCGACGGAGTTCGAAAAGTCATCTGCGCGATTATCCGTCTCGCGGAGCGCATCACGGTTGAATGTAAATTGAATTAATGACCGTGCACTTGAAACCCTCTTTAGTTTATGAATCGCTGTGGGAACTGTGTGTCATACTCACGGCTCGCTGCATATGTACACGCACTTATATATATTGTTCTTTTATAACGCTATGCTGGTTGTATGAATAATCCTGTACAGATTTACTATGATCAATAATATTAGCTTTATATCTTATTCGAATAAATATAACCTAATTAAAATAAGCGATATTCTCCGAACTAGTTATGATGCAAAGTATAGATGCAAATCACCAATTGCATCAAATATGTATGTTTTTTTTTATAGCTGTGAATGACGAGATGAGCTTGCCGTTCGCCTGATGGTAGCGATACGACCACCCATAGACAGTAGAAACACCGTCCAACACCTTGAAATACAAAATATTGTTTGGTATTCCACTGGGCTCGCCACCCTGAGACGATACGATTTTTATAAATAATAAGCATACAAACGGCTTAGTATTCAATAAGTAATACGTATCCAGTAAAAGTTAATATGTTGCAGCAAAGAAAGCAAACACGACGTTCTCAAAAACCGGGGAGTCTATTATCCCCTTTTATTACTGGCGATGTAAGATATGGTCAGCGAAGTGTTTGGCCTCGAGGGATGGAGGCTCACTAAATTCCTCCACTTTACGTAGCGAGGTAGCCATTAAGATTATGAAATTATGAACGCAGCCACTCGCCGAGATTTGCGTGGTTCGGATACAGTTAAGCCGTCTGATTTAATACTCGCTGCTCAAATCTGGTAAATTCACACCTAGAATAAATTAAAGGAAATAAATCTACGCGGACAAATGAGTGCGCAAATGTGTTTTTGTTTTCGCAAAAATAGAATGAATAAATTACTGCAGGCGACGTGCTCTACATTTTAAACTTAAGGCAATAAATATTTTATGAATAGATTCTGTCCACCCACTTTAAAGATTAAAAGGATAAGTTAGTCAATAGCAAAGATTTTCGCGCCCTGGGCACTCAGGTCAATAAGGCAGTTTTGTTAAATAAGTAATAGAAGCTTCCCTCCCGATTGAACCCTAAAAAGATTCCAAGCTAGACGTCTATAAATTGGCCTCTCTTCAGAGCCGCAAAAACTCTTTTATATTTTTTCTTTCTCGAGACTACCGCTGATAATAGTCTTTATATAATTTATTGTATAATCATAATATTACCTAACCTTCCATAGCATAGTTCAAAATTTTAAAGAAGTCTCACAAATATTAGTAAATCGTCGGCTCCCATTGCCAGGGCTTGAGATAGAAGTACACACGACCCAATCTAACATAACGGATGAAGAAAGCCCATATCTTATAATTTAGCATGCGGACGTTGCCAACTGGCAAGCACCAAATAAAAAAAGTTCAATTTAAAACGCAAATCTAGGCCACAGCTAATTCTAAGCTAGCGATCGCAAATTGTAATTTTCTCTTACCCTTATATCAGCAATTTATTTCATGATAAAAATCTTTTTAGTCCTTGCAAAAGAGAATCTTTGTTGGAATCGAACATTCTTCGGGTTGATTACTAAGCGCCCAGGAGGCCAGATTTCATGAAGCCAATTGCCATTCACGCGTAGACGAAAGTGATCGCTTGGGTGATATTATTTAAATGTAATCTTTTTTCGATACTTTTTAACAGTATATCTTAGGTACCTCAATTTAAAACCATGTCCGCATGTATTGAAAAACATATTGTAAGTACTGCTGTTTTTTAGAGCTATGACTACTCAAATAAATTGATTTGTAGTAAACAATTCATAGTTCTTTATTACATTGAATTCCAAATACTTAAAGTAAAAGCTAAAAAGTCATTTAGAAACATACATAGTATCTATACGTAACTAAAAATGCATGACAAAATATCATTAAACTACTATCATACAGGCATAAAAACAAATATAAAAAAAACGTTTGACCTTTCCATAAATAATTGCAAATTCGAAATTACGAAATCTGCAATTGCTCGTCCTAAATCTAATGGGTTATTAAAAATATTTCCAAATGAGCGGTTTTTACATAGTAAATAGTTGTAAATTGGTCGCGTGCGGGCCAGCACCGCGTCAGCCCGGCGCCGGTGTCAACGCTGCACGACGCCCGCCGCCCCGCACTGCGGCACAATACCATTCACAACTTTCCTGTTGTTCTTCCTTAATTATTACCACTTGCAATGCATAAATTAATGGCGATTCAGTTTTTATTGACTTGATTTTTAGTTAGTAAATTCATCTTAGTTTTTTATGGTTTAGTTTCTGGAGGTAAATGAAATTAATTAAAATTGTCTAGCAATGGAACGGCTGAGTGGCATCATTTATACATAGACTTGCTTAAAATTTTTTTTCAGTAAAACCCTATTAATATTGTAAAAAAAACAGAAATTACGTAATATAGTATAAATTATTATACTTCTAACGTGTATTCAAGTTAACTAGAAGTACAAGATTCAAGGAATATTCTCGTTTTACGTTGTATTTCACACGCAACAAAACGCTTTACATATAAAAATCTCAAAGTTTAAATCAGTATCTCAAAACTCACCGTAAACTAACTTCATAATGGCGTACGTAATGTCCTTATTCATTACATTCTTTGCACGTAAAAAAATAAAATCTCTTCACAATCTTGACAGGTTTGAATGGGAAAATAACGTAGCTAACTTATATGTGATTCGGAGGACCGTGTGCGACCCGAAGAAATTATTAATGTATAAAAAGATACAAAGAGTAGATCCTAAGCTAAGTAACTTTGGAGGGGTACGTGATTTCACTTCAAAGTATTTTTATTTTATTTCCCGAATGAGAATTCAAATAGAGAAAACAAATTCTTTTCATAACGCGTTTAGAACCTGAACGTTTGTTTATGGCTGACGAAATTATTTTTGTGTTTTATTTGAAAAGTTTTAGACGAACAAAACGTCAGATTAGCGAAGCAGGAACAAAGCTGTATTATATCACCTTATTTATATTATTATAAGATTCACAATTGAAGAAACTTTAGTATTAGAGAAGCGGAAAACTCTGCAAAAGTGAATCACGTAGGAAACGACAGTTCCGTATAACACATATTAAACATTGTTTTCAGTGTTAAAGAATGGAGTAAATGGAATACAAAATGGCTTACGTGTCTACACTTATCTTCATAAAAGCAGACTTATTTTAGTGCAAATAATTTAAAATATCTTATTCATTTGAATATCAAAAGCAGAATCTGGAATTAATATTCTGAAATGTGTCTATTAGTATGAAAAAGCTGCGTTGATATCGCGAGACTTGTCGAAATGATGTCGCACTTAGCAAAACCATCAGGTATCTGTTTCTCATAAACCCTACTCTCATTTTCGTTATGATGTTAATAAAAAGAAATGGAAAAGTTGGTCGTGTACGCGTCAAATGAAAAAGTTATGGCACGTGATCATACTGCAAAGACAGAACCACCTGCCGAGCCACACCAAACTAATTACGAACTTCCTAACTTCCTCAAACACTAAAATATTCTTCTAAAAACGTCACCTCCATCCGCACTCGGACGGAATAATAAATCTTACTTTTGTGTTTTGTTAAGATAATCAAATTATAAATATTCATACACAACCGGGTGATGTTTCGCCCTTGTTCTTTCTCATTAAAACTTACATTGGTAATACATAAATTATGACATTAAAATACAAATTACAACATTGAGACACTCCACAGTCGAAGTCTTCAAATTTTACGTACTTGTGTATATAAAACGCAAATAATTACAATTTTCATCTTACTATATCCTACAAACTTTTGGTCATTTCATCAATGAATTCTTTTTTATAAATTTTATAAATGAATGAGATATTACGGTACAAATAAATGTGTTCAACGTTTCCTATGATTATCAAATTACAGTTGTACGTCGTTGTTCTTTGTAAAATCATATTTTTTAATTTCAAAAACAACACAAAACCAAAGTACTAATAATAATACAATACAATACAACCGCACTCATTCTACCCAACATAGATCCGTTAGATGCATGCGAAATTTTATAGCCGCATAAAAATTCAATAACATCACTAGGTAGCACTTATACGCGCATAGCTCGTTTAACATCGGTTAGTATCGACTCCAGTTCAAACAACGTTGTCGCAGTTATTGCCCCGCCAGAGGAACGAACACGCCGTAAAAATGAACGCTTAAAATTGATCATGTTTACACGAATCAACCTTATGTTGTACTTTTTCCAATTTGATTAATTACTTGACGTGTAATCGGATAATTGGTGAGGTAAACTCAAGTGTTTGACTTACTTGGTTAACATATTTGTGGATGTAATTATACTTTTTTTTATTTGACCTGATAAAAATTTGTTTGCCTTAATGGCTAATAACATTATGTATTTAACCCAACCAGTAAGAAATGAATAGGAACCGCAAAATTATAGTTATCATATCTCCTAGCGTGTACCTTTTAAATTATTCTTTAATACAAACGTATTTATAGATAAAACGGACGTTCCAAGCGTCTCGTTTTACACCAAGCATCGACTAAAAAAAAGTAGAAACGGAGTGTCGCCCGAAGAAAACCGAGATATCTCTTAATAGTCATGAACCTTGAAAGTATGAGGCCGCCTTCCACCCTAGAGACCTATGATTCACAGCCAAGATCTCATTACGCAGGGTAATCTAATGCTGGTTTAAGCCGCTTTTATATTTAGACTAGAAAAATATTTCATTGCCCGCTACGACTCGTTATATTGCTAGTTTGAAATTTTATATGGGCGACATTAATTGATCTACCAACATTCGAAAATACCTAAGGTGACTAAAGTTCTAAAATATAAATCCAAAGTATTAGCCGGCAATATGAAATCTCGACCACTATTCCAGATATTGGCCACTCGTCTGGTCAACGCTACAACGCAATATCCTGGTGGAGGGCTAGAAAATTTTCTCGTAGGGAATAAAGTATATTTTTAAAGCAATAACTTACTATTGATCCTTCGCTCTAATTTGCCACATGTAAAAGTTCTCCGTGCTATTAGACCTGCGGAGATTTTCCAAGCGATTCAGACCGACTTTTGTTTTGTCTCGCATACTAATAAAGCTCAATGCCGTATTCGAGAAATACCGTTAGTTCTTAACGAACTTTCCAACTATTTTCCTCAGTCAGACATAAGCACTTCGGCGCTGCACGGCGAATTTCTTAGTTTTTTACAGTCCACGCATTTAATCATTGAGTGTAGTCGTTTATTAAACAGGGCCCATAAAGCGATGTGGCAATTTGATAAGTCACCGTCCGACCGAATGTGCAGCCGAATTGTCACTTAAATGCATTATTACTTATCTAGTGCCGTCGGCCATTCACACCCGAACGATGCAATTAGTACACTTCGTTTCGCAATTACTGGCTATACGGTATACAACAAAACAACCCTTCCTCCTGACCGTAATTGTACTTCGGCAAAGTTTAGTTCATCCTGTTAACTGTTGTTGAGACATCACTTTACCGAACTACGATAAGCAGAGTCTAAATTAGGACATATTAAAGTTTAATAGAAAAATAAAAGTTAATAGTTGTAAACTAACTATCGCCAATTAAAGTGCCTAAATTAGTGACAATGATGCATGATTTCAAAGCTTTTCATTAACTGGTAACAAAGAACTATTAACAACAGTAGGTAACAATTGCGTTTTAGGAGAATGGTGATTTAGACGCATAATATAGATTATTTTCTGGAAGACTCAAAGGTGTAAATAATAAATAGTCTCAACATCTAGCATCAATGGAATTAACATAATTAATATTCCTACTTTTCTAGTAAACAAAATGTAAAGTGTAATAAAAAAGAATTTATTGTTTTTTACTGGTGGTTTCTATTACATATATCCAAGGTATTTCTACTAAAACATAGAAGTATCTAAATTTGCCAACAAATACAAATTAATAAGCAAAGTAGACAAATACGTGGTATACCTAAAAAGCTCTTTTATTAAAAGTAAATGAGATTTTGGCTGCGAAAAGAAAGTTTGAAATGGAGCTCTTCATTTACATTTCAATCGGCATTACCTATACTTTCGTTAGGGCAATGTTTGCCATGTAAAGGACCCACCACACTGTACCTGAGCGTCCTTTACTGAGTTTTTCGACGAAACTTTTTTAATATACTTAAAGTTATAATAAATTTAAACGGCGATAATAATGCTGCTACTGATATTGATTTAAATAATGTATTTTAGTTAGAAATAAAGTGTATTTTTATTAAAAACATAAAAATAATTTATCACTGATTAATCCCATGAAATAGAACAATTAAAAATCTTTCATCTACTCTCATCTATCAACAAATTCATTTTATTCTTACAATTCAATTAATGTATCATAATATTATATTCCTTTGAACCCTAAGTATAGCTAGATACGAGGAAACCCTGCAATGAGTCAGCTAATTACAGTTTAAATGAAACATTAATGTGGTGATATTATTGCGATCACGTATGTCGGCGCCAGACAGTGCTTTGCTCAGCGAATAGTGTGTAAGGGCTTTTTCACGCGAAAATACAAATGTAAAAAAGTGTTATAATGAAACTAGATAACCATTATTTTTTCACACGTCAGCGCTTTAAAATTTAAAATGTTAAACGATACATTCGTCTGCGCCTTGTGAAGTTTATTTTGCATTGAAAAGAGCAAAAGCATTACATAAGACTTTTTCTTCTTTAAGGCGAAATATTTAAACTTCCGTATAAGTAGGCCTAGTGTGTACGCACCTTAGACAAACTCCTCGCGGAATGTCCTAAACATTTTATTACATTCCATGCACGTAAAATATAATATCCCTACCCACACTCAGATGTACGCGTTGTGAGCAAATATCTAAATGTAATTTCCATGCGTTGTCCCCGCAATGTTTTCCCAGAAAATATTAACATGGAAGGCAAGGGGCTGAATCTCTCCTAAGTAAGTTGCAAAAAATGTACGTGATTTTACTTCAAAGTCCCTTTTGTCTTTATGGAAGGAAGGCATAAAAGTACAGACACGAGAATGGCACATACGAAAAAATCGCACCGTAATGATGATGCCGCACTTTCCTTGAAAACAAAATATTTTCTCTTTACAGTGACAGAAATGTATTCAACGAGGTTTACTGCTGCCTATACCTGCGTCGCGAACACCAGCCCAAGTAAAAACTCTGTTGCTAACTCGCTTTTACGATTTATTGTCGGCGTATACTTTTGTATGTAAAACTTGACCGAAATTATCTTAGACGTGCGAGTTTGTCTGTATCTCTTCATATTTCACTATTTTTTACGGATAATATTCTTGTTTATGTTCTGTTAGTAATATTGGCCGGGGCTAAAACTAATAATATGCTCATAGTAGCCACAATCAATACCCCTTAGTGGTTACTTTAAAATAGTATAAATCTGTAGAAATCCAAATATTATGTGATCTAGGTTTAATGTCCTTTAAATCCAGATACGATAATATTTATACTAATACTTGCACACTATTACTTAGCGGCAGGAAAAGAAATCCTGAGACCTATCCACCTAACAATAATATAAATCCGTTGTTCTCAAATTGTTTTCCTGAATATCGTTTTCATATTTTTTTATAAGATGTTGCAGTTCATAGTTTAGGTATCATCTTTGGAATATTTTTCTAACAATCTAAAGATACAACTATCGCCATCTGTTAAACATTTTCTGAAAGTAAAAATATCGGCGGCTGTACGCGCACAAAAAAACAAAAAACACTCCACAACCCACCTATCCCATAAGTGTCTTCACCCACACAAATAATAAAAGCTACGGCATTGAAATAAAAACGAAAATTGATGCTTCATTCGCGCTATAAATTTCCATCTAATGCAGCCATTAAGTGGGATTTTGCGAAACACGAACCAAATAAGGGGAATAATGAGGCATATTAACGAAATTAATACAAAACCTTCTGTACAGCTGTTGAGAGTGGTTTGTGTGCTAAACTAACACTGTTGTATAGAACACTTAGTGATAATATCGGCAATAAAACGTAAGTGCGATCACAAGTAACGGCGGGAGGTCATCAGATCACCACGGGGGCTCGGACCGCACGAAATTGTCTAATGCTGTTACTCAAATATTGGTACTAATGCACTCGATTTTACCCAATAAAGTTAGCTCACGAATTCGAATAGAATTAGATTTAGAGCATCAATTTAGGGTGTGTTAAAATCAATTATAATGTATACATGCATCCTCTAACATAAATAATATAGCATGTATATAAGTTTAATAAATGCAAATGCGTTAAAAAATCTTATTTTTTTTTCTAAGTCATAAACGCTCAAATAAATAGCTTTAATAACTTCACGACAAGCTACAAACATTTCCAAGGTAAAACGAATGTGTTTAAACCGTCGCAAAATAATTTCATACATAATTCCACTCATGAAAGGGACACCGCTGCCAACACAGCGAACTGGACATTGCCCGCCAGTTCTATTAAAATTGACACGTTCCAAAATTTTAATTTAATCCACGAACTTTAATAAACAAGTCTAATTGGCCTGAAATCCGCTGCAACGCTTGCGTATACAAAAATATATTTAAATTAACTAAAATGAAAGTACATTTTAATTCAAACCTAATTTTATGGCGTACATACACGCAATATTGTTGGCTTTTGTAATCCATTGGCTCGGTCGGGTCAACGTATGGCAACAGGCCACAAATACAGTAAGCCGTGTTTAAGTTTACGAGCCGCGCGTATCTTGGCTTTACGACGACAGCGGCTGCTACTGTCAAAAATATACTAACTTTGGAAGAGTCAACCTAATCGTACTTGTTAATTCCCTTTCTAAAAGATTCTATAACATTTTTGTTAACAGTTGCTAAAATAATACTAGTAACACTCAGAACATTGTCAGTTTATTTAACGGAACTAAATATTCAAATCTACTTTACGCAAACACGTTTATAACTTATATAGTTGGCAATACAAAGGAATCGCTTTTCTTTGCCATTATGATGTTTTAACTCATCAACCCAACCAAGAACCTTATCGATATCATGATATCTTCACAAAACTAAGGGAAAAAGCCAAACACCATGATCTTTAATATAAGGAATAATAAATAAGTATTAAAACATACAGATAAATAAACATTAATATGTAATTTGCTAGTTTAATTTTACGGAAACTTCACATCCATTTGAAACGTGTTGAGTAACACGTAGTTTGCTGACACAACACCACTCGGTATTTTGTTAGGAGTATAATACAGGCGACTTTGTAAAACATTGGAAAAATGCCACAACAAAGAATTCAACTTGGACAACAGGTCGGAGAAATATATCGTAGTTTACTGACGTGTGGAAAATATTTAATGATACCTACCAGTAAATATTTATTCAGAATCAATGTAGCTTTTCTCGCTGTAAAAATGTTTGAATATATAGATCATAATATTCAAAATAATATTACATTAATGTTAAATCAATTTACTTAATCGCATCCTAGGAGTTCGTTTAATTTTCAACGACACATTATATAATAAAGAAACCCCATAAAACGCCCACAGATTTCCCTTGTCTTACATAAACACACAGATAAAATTTTAAGAATCACAATTTGGCATCGGATGCTTTTCAAATACACGTCAATTGCTATATCCAAAAAATATTTCATACAAGTTTCTACTTTGGAGACATGCATTCCGCAATGTAATAGAATTGCGCGCTACCGCTGTCCTTCGAGCTCAAATAGCTAGAACTGTGGGACTTACTTCGTAATATATATTAATGTTAATCCGAAAGTTGGTTTGTTTGTTTTAACTTTACTATTGATGTGACGTAAAATGCGTTTAGAGACTATGTACAATACTTTTACAATCGGCGAATTACGATATCATAGAATACTAAATAAGAATAACATAAAAAAGATACTTTAGCAAATTATACGTTCAAAGGAGCTTTTTTTATTCAGAATTTTATTAATGGTCTTTCCAGCTCTTTCATACTCTTTATGCAAAATACAAATTAATTAAATTTCCGACATAAATTCGAACCAAATCATTGCATGAGCGCCATTTGTTTGAGCAAAATTATCGTGCTACATATGTTTTTCTTCATTTAAATACTTAAACTCTATTTCGTCAAAACAACATAATATAATATTTTATTAATCAATTATACAGATCTTCAACAATTCAAAAACAATCGAAAAAGTTTTAAATTATGTTTGAGTTTTAAAATTGTGAAAACGCCTTACAATACTTGGCAATTTATATATATCAGAGGCTATTCCAGCGTCGAAAGTTCTGCGGTATCAGGGTTACTAGGAATGCTGACGCCGCTCTAGCTTCATACTTTTATAATGACAAAACAACATGTTTTGCCTGCGTTGTTTATACCTAGGGGCTTGGATTAAAAACTAAATTGACGTGTCGTTACTTTAAAATTTGACTTTATGTTCCTTAAACTAAGAAATACTGTAAAGGAAATGTGGTGATAAATTTATTATTTTTTTGAATAAACCTAGAGATTTATGGTTTGGTTTTAGTGCGGAAGTAATAGTGTACTTACTGTTTTCCTAGAACATTATTGCAGGTATAAACTCTTGGACAGTGTGAGTGAAATATGCACGTAGCCAGCTTGGTCGCATGGCAAAGTTTATCCGGTATACGAAACTTGCAGATTCTGGATTACAAATTTTTATTTTTATATTTTCATAAATAGACCTAGATCTTTTATGTATAAGACATAACAAGAGGGTAACATAGCGACAAAAATACCAAACAATTTTATGTATTAAAGCTATTATCCCAACAAATAGAGCACACGTTTACAAAAACTACAACAAAGTCGATAGTTACTTAATTTATTTATCGAACATGAATAGCGCAAAGTAACTTGAACGAAATTCGAAACAGCGCAAAAACAACGGGCACCTCTAACTCGATTATCTGAGCGGTATAACCCTCGGACAGAAGTGATCGAATCCTCCCCCAATAGAAGCTTCGTTTAAAGAAGTAATTACACGAGCAGCAAGTTTGGCCGATCTTGTGGTGACACCATTAGTATGCGACGCGCGTCACTCCCGGCAAAGGCGATAACGCAAATTCGTTTGGCCGAACATCCCGCTAATAGAGTTTCACTAATTTATAAGACCGTAAAGCCACGGCTAGACCGCTTCGGCGTAAAACTGTCCGCGGCGGACGTAAAAAGGATTTCATGGTAGACCCTCTTACATATTTGATAGAACTCAATCTTTTGCCACGCGGCTGGGAGGTAAGCACGCTTAATTATGAAAAGCTTCGGCGGAATTATACGAATTGTTGCCTCAAACCCTCTGCGGATAAGATATCGTTTCTTGTTCTGTTCATTTATTTAATTGAATTCAAAAGGGTAGACATTTCCAACGGGTTAAGTTATTTTTGTGTGCCGCAATAATTTTCGTTTTAATGCAGATATTCCAAACAGACTAATTCCGTGTGTAATTTCCTTTGGGATTTTTTGTTGCAATTCTGGAATGAATGAAAATATTTTCCGTTTTTATCCCTCGACTCATGTGGATTATGATAGACTTTCTTAATTAAAATCTCGATGTACTTATAAGCCGCAAGCCGGCACGGCACCTGGGGAGCTTTAAATTAGGTACATTCACCCAGATAGCAGGCCTTGGAAAAATGTTAAGAGCAGAAATTATTTTTAAAATGTCAAATGAAACAATGAACACAATTAAATGACAACTGAACGGTGTAACGAACTCTCATCAATGAAATAGCATCGCCATATAAAACTCTACATAAATGTAAAATCGCTCCATCAATAACGCCTTATTTCATCGCATTCATTGTCAGAATACGAACCGACAATTACGAGTCGACATGACAATGCCATAATATAACTAATAAACACAGATAAAATTAGTTTTCAACGCGACACGTATTCATTAAAACGCAAAAATTTGTCTTTCTTACAAAGCCAACAAGTTTACGCCTTCAACATTCATTACACAAAATAGCCGTCTCAGAGTAAGATTAAAATAATTATGTCTTAGTAAAGCGTAACGTGACGGTAAATATTCATAATTTATTTAGAAACATGAGGGCTCGCAGAACCCGCGCTGTTTAGTCGACTTCACAGTCGTTACATCGTCTCAGCCACTTTATGTTACGAAAATTTCATTTAATAGGGTCTCTGTTCCCTCTAAATGTAGGTCTAATTCGCTTAGGCGACATTCTGTCGTGGATTTTAATAATGAATTCAAAATAAGCAACGGAATTATTTGTACATCGAAAATAAAATGTATTTATTATATATTACAGTAAATTATAGGAAAGGAAATTTTTGTGTTGATTGACATGATGAATAAATATGAATAAAACGAGCATTTTATTCTCAGTTTAAGTCACAATAATTATTAATTATATTATGTAGACTATACTTGGCATGAAAAAATCTTCTTCATAAATAATGTGATTGTTTCTCCTAATAAAATAAATTAATAAATAGGCATCTGTCATACAAAACCTCTTTTGTTATTCTTATCTAAACCCATTTTATTATTTTGAATCACAGTACACAGACATCACACCTTTATCCCTGAAAGGATAGGCAGAGGTAGATCTAGGGTATTCACTTGTCGCCTTGTATATTTCGTCTCATAGTGTAATAGCGGGCTAGCCTATCGCCACACTGGGAACAAATATAAGCTTGCGAGTAGAACGAAAAAAATTGCATACGTCATAGTAGGTTCATTTTCGACTACGGGTCAGCCTAGATTCTTTAAAACAAGTCTTAAATTATAATCCTTATGTTAAAAGTCTAGAAGAAAGGCAACTACATTAAGCATGCATCGTAATATCAAAACTAATTACGTTCGGAAAAACTTACATCAAAATTGACGCAAATACAATTTCATTTTCCTTGATGTAAAGTTAAAGTGATATGTTGAAAATGCGTAGACAGGGCTCTAGTTCTGCAAAGCGTGTTCTAACTTAGATTTATATCGGGAAGGAAGCGTCGTTAAAAGTGGGCCGGAAATCGCATCAAGACGCCTTTGCGGTCACTTGCTAACCGACCGCTGAGAAAATTTATGTTTAACTGTGGTGCTATACTGTAGTTCATTCAATAAGTCCATTAATAGTTATCAGTGAAGTAATACCTCCATGTTAAAGAAAAAAATTTTTTTTTTTTTGTATAATTGAGTTTCTCTATATTTCTCTGTATTATATAAATACAAAATATTTATTCATTGACTTACTTGGGGTGTGGTGTCAACTGTATCTAAAGGACCATAACAAAATCAAAATTTGAAGCTTATCTATGCCTTATTATAATGTTATAGATTAATCACATGCCATTTCGTGATTCGTGGAGCGCGGTATTTGCTAATAAGCGCATAGTCCCTTTTTGAGCGAACTTCAAAGCAAAAAGTGGTTCATAGAGACGTTACTAGATGTCGCTACAACAAATGAACGCAATTTTTTTGGAAATTTGAATTTGTAAACTATGCAAAATTTTTAGCTTGACATTGACATCATTGTATTTTTTCTTGTAACAAAAGCATAAAACCATTCATAAATAAATTATTAAAAATCTTTTTTTTTTTTACAAATGTCTTGACTTTATTTTTGCGGTAAAAGTACAAATTGTTTTATCTTTTTATTCCTATAATTTTAATGTATTAACTTTGTATTTAATATGTATATTCTATATTGTCCCAATTTATAACACTGTAGACATCTTGATTTACAAAAAATAAAATGAATACAGACCAACAAATGAAAAGCTTCTCACTCCGCATGAAGGTACTTTTTATTTAATAATTATATAAAGTTAGACGGTTGACAATTTCCGTAAATAATAAAAATCTTTACAGTAAATATTCAAGAAACTAGAATATTCACGTCGAGACAGTCTGTAGAAAACGAGCTGCTTAATAAAATATTATTAGACCGCCGCGGACAACAATGTAAACATACAAAAGCTTCTATTTGTTATTTAAGGGTTTCTTCTAAATTCAAGTGAGCGGAGGACAGAGCGCCGCGCCGCGTCCTCGCTACGGGCATTCCGCTCCAATGCTCCACCTATCTTACCTTTGCCCTTTATACCAATAGTTCGATTTAGCCGTCTCTCTATGGTTTTACTCCGATCTAAATTCATATGGCCGGAAAAACATTTGTGTCCGGAATGCTCCGGCGCGGCATGGCCGCCGCCCACCGCCTCTGTTCGTTTGAGACACAATTGCGCGTGTTTGCATTTTTATCTACTTGTTTTCGTGGGGTGAATATGAATGCAGTGTTTGTATACACTATGCACAGGTAAATATTAATATTGTATTGGAAATGGTCCTGCGCTAGACAGTATTTTGTTTAGTTTTGACTTTTGGATACATTGGGTATGTTATTGCCAGTTACTACCCTGTCGAATAGTGATCATAATGTGAGATATGGTTCTCGGCTTTGCAAATAAAGTATTACTAAACGAAATTGTGGGGAACGGTCTTTTACAATATATCGTTTAACAATAATGCGGCAATAGTCTGGCGTGAATAGCACCGACTGTAATAAGAAGTACTACTCTAGTCTTATTTCCATTTAATATAATTTAAATATTATTGATTGACGTTCCTAATAATAATAAAATCCAAAATCCTAATAATAATAATAATATCAGCCCTGTATTATATACTTGCCCACTGCTGAGCACGGGCCTCCTCTACTGTTGAGAGGGATTAGGCCTTAGTCCACCACGCTGGCCTAGTGCGGATTGGTAGACTTCACACACCTTCGAAATTCCTATAGAGAACTTCTCAGATGTGCAGGTTTCCTCACGATGTTTTCCTTCACCGTTAAAGCGAACGATAAATTCACAAAGAATAAACACATGATTTTTTTTAGAAAAGTCACAGGTATGTGCCCTTGGGATTTGAACCTGCGGACATTCGTCTCGGCAGGCCGTTCCACACCCAACTAGGCTATCGCCGCTTTTTTAAAATCCTAATATATTTAATAAAAAAAAATTACGAGTTCTATTAGAAAATTATACATTTTACGTCTACTAACCCGTATATATCATCTTTCAGTTTAAACGCTGGTAGAGAGTCATAACTCCTGGACCCAACTGCGATCTTACCTCCTCCAAACTAACCAAGAAAGAACATTAGCAGACTATGGTTTATGCCCACCTAGTTCGCAACGCACCGACTTTATATATTATCCTCTAATACTCAAATAACTAAAGCATCATTTAAAAACACTAAACCAGGATCCATATAAGTCAGTGCTGCTCATAAAATTCTAGAGCTGAGTAATTAACACGTAGAGCTCTATAATAAGGAAAGAGTATCGCACTCAGTTATGAGGGGACTGTCTGGTCGTATTCTTGCAAAGAATAAATAAATACAGATAAGATATTCAATCCATAGCCTTGGTTTTACGAAATTCTGTCTTTAGTATCCTTATAAAAGACAGATGTACTCCTGTACATGTTTCCAAGGTAATTGTCAAGTTAGTTATTGTTAATAATTGAATCAGTAAATGGGGAATATGATGGTTGATTTTGTTTTGTTATTTTTATACATAATACAAAAGTAGAACAAATGGTGACCTAAAATCGTCTGATACCACTTTGGATTTATGAAGGATTAAATGAATACAAAAACCAGTGTACAGCATATGCTACTATTGTTTTCATTTTTTATACACCACTAGGTGTTGCTCACGGATTCGCCCGCGTGAAGTCATGTTCCCGCTACAAAAATTCTTATATCACTGTAGCAATCCATAGCACCACCTCCGCGACGCTAGCACCATTTACCTAAAAATGTATTAATCATTTCCCAGAGAAGCAAATAACCGGGATAAACATTATCGTATATGTTATCTACAACTTGGTCTAACCATGTGCCAAATTTCATCAAATTGCTGCAACGGTTACTTTTAATAAATATAGAAACATTTTTACAATCAGTCACATTCTTTGATAGATAAAAGAAGATGATGTACAAAACAATCACTTTGTATGCAGATGACACAACTAAAAACGAGAAAGCATTTATTGTATCCCTAGAGGCAACGTTTTGAAGCCTTACACGATTACAACAAAATCATCTATACATTCATTGATTACCACCATTTTACTTCTGGTAGCGATTGAATCTAAACATTATTATTTATTCCAATTTGTCCGTGAAAGGACATGAGTGTGTTTGTATCCGTCTACAGTCTGATTTATATATCCTGTTTATTCTCAACTACGCGCATAATTTATGTTATTTTACTAGTAGCTAAATTTACTTCCATCGAAAATATTTACGACATATACATTCTATCTGATTCTAGAACAACAACCTAAAATAGCTGTTTAGATTTGTGGCCAATTATCCGAGATTCATACGAAAGCTGTTGGAAAACTATCAATAAATCTTTGCAGACTTGATTTCGTAAATTTTTGATAACCACAATATTTAGTCATTTCCCCCATACATTTCACTCAGCGAATAAAACAAAGAAGTTGCTTATCTACAAGAAATAACTCGCATCACGTCCGCTGCCTGAGCTCGTCTCATGCAAGTAATCATAATATCATAAAACTTTTGTACTTCGCCAAAAACCTCCAGGAACCAACATGAAGGCAGAACTCTCTACGGGTAATCAGAACTTAATGAAAAGTGCGCCCGGCTGTCAGACAAGATTCTACCCAAATTTTAGGGGTCACGTAAAATATTAAAGCGACGAGATGAAGTGGCCAGAGATTCATTGCTCGCCTTGTTTTTATTATTCGTAAATAAGACACCCGTAACACGTTTGTGTGTTCATAACATAAAACTGAGCTTGTAAACTTGCTTTCCAACGACTCTAGATACCGACTAGCTCTCGTAAATTTTTACTTCAAAATCCAAAAATGTTTATTACTAGTGCTAAGGGTAAAATAAAACTTTTGGCACAACGTATGTCCGTAATGTGCAAATATAGTACATTTATTTTTTAATATTTATTTGTATACGTAGCTTCGAAGGTTAAACAGCCGTGTATCATAACAGCAAGATAACGGTGCGGCGTAATAATGACATTAACAATAAAGAAAAAAAATATTCACATCGAATTGATAACCTCCTCCATTTTTGAAGTCGGTTAAAAATATCATATACCTACGTCAGTAATCTTTACGCACATTAATTTCAAATACTTTTGTGTACATAAAAGACAATAATAACCATGGCTGCCTTAAAAATTCTCGCAAATAACCAAATATTAGATACTCCTCTGATATAAAGAAGAAAATATTAGGTGCTTATTTAATTCGCTATATTATCCATGAAAACCCGGCGGCGTAAAAAGTTAAAGGCAACATGTAACCGGATAAAGGTGTGAAGAAAATTCTCGTATATTAAAATACGACGAATATTTGAACGACGCGACACATTGGTGATGTGTGTTAACTTTATCGATAAACAAGTTTCAAACAGTATATGAGTTGAACAATACGGTAAAAACAATGTGACCTACACGCTGTTCGGTTTACTAGATAAAACTTTAAAGATAAAAAACTATACATATTAACCAATAGTGTGAGACGTTATGGACAAAAATGTACATATTTAAAATGGTAAAACAGTTAAATAAATATGTTTATGATTATGTAATTCTGTTTCATTGGCCATAATTATATTTATTATTCTAACAACTTTAGTGCGAATTGTAATTAAAAATCATGTAATGAATAATTGAGCATAAAAAAAAATCACTAATTGAAAAGTATTACACAACATTAGAAATTATGAAACCATTGTCAATTTATTTTCTTTGAAACCGAATAACAAAATAAAACTCTAAAATCTCATTTGACTGACCCACATCCTAAATAAATTTAACAGAAAGATATCGAAACACGAAGCCACATTTCCAACCCTAATACGCGATTTCATAATGTTAAAGTTACTGAACTCTTCTTATTTATGTAAGTGTAAAATTGAAGCAAAAATTTTCGAATTATCCCCTTATTATGTTATTATTTGATGTTTGACTCCGCGGCGCTTGCTCGGGCCAATTCACTTGGAAAACGTCTTTTGTGGTTCTTTAGCTCACTTGGGATCTTTGTTGGATTTGTAACGGTTTTATACTCGAATCTGAATTCAATTTGAATGTTGTCGCGATTACTTAATCATGATGTACCTTCCCAAAGAAATAAATCAACGACACGCAATTTGGGGAGATGAAATTTAAAATTAAACATCTAATTGTACCTACACTATCAACCGTATTTAGAAACAATGCTATTAGAATGCATGTATATTTGTGTTAAGAGATACTATTTTAAATTACTCAAATGAAAACAAGTCTATAAACAAATAAATTAACTCTACAAAAAATACTTTTCCGTTGAAAATGCGATTCAAAGATCTGAACAACTCATTAAATTCTCCAGCGAGCGGAAACCCAATCAATATGGAAGACAATAACATAAAATGCGATGTGCCGATCATCATAACATAGCCACCCTGAAGCTAATGGACGCTTTTGTTTATTAATCGTTGTTAATCGTTGCATATTTTTTTCTTCGTAACTTATTCATGACTAGATTCACGCAACTTCACGTGCGTCCGGAACGAATCAAAGTGTTTAGACATCTTCTTAGTACAATTATGATAAAAAAAATATGATTTTTCAATATTTTATATCTATACTATTATATAAAGCTGAAGAGTTTGTTTGTTTGTTTGTTTGTTTGAACGCGCTAATCTCAGGAACTACCGGTCCAAACTGAAAAAATCTTTTTGCGTTGGATAGCCCTATGTTCGTGGAGTGCTATAGGATATATATCATCACGCTATACCCAATAGGAGCGGAGCAGTAATGCCTAATCTCAGGAACTACCGGTCCGAACTGAAAAATTCTTTTTGCGTTGGATAGCCCTATGTTCGTGGAGTGCTATAGGCTATATATCATCACGCTATACCCAATAGGAGCGGAGCAGTAATGCCTAATCTCAGGAACTACCGGTCCGAACTGAAAAATTCTTTTGCGTTGGATAGCCCTTTGGTCGTGGAGTGCTATAGGCTATATATCATCACGCTATACCCAATAGGAGCGGAGCAGTAATGCCTAATCTCAGGAACTACCGGTCCGAACTGAAAAATTATTTTTGCGTTGGATAGCCCTTTGTTCGTGGAGTGCTATAGGCTATATATCATCACGCTATACCCAATAGGAGCGGAGCAGTAATGGCTAATTTCAGGAACTACCGGTCCGAACTGAAAAATTCTTTTTGCGTTGGGTAGCCCTTTGTTCGTGGAGTGCTATAGGCTATATATCATCACGCTATACCCAATAGGAGCAGAGCAGTAATGGCTAATCTCAGGAACTACCGGTTCGAACTAAAAAAATAATTTTGTATTGGATAGCCCTTTATTCGTGAAGTGCTATAGGCTATATATCATCACGCTATGACCAATAGGAGCAGAGCAGTAATGGCTAATCTCAGAAACTAGGAGTTTGAACTGAATAATTCTTTTTGTGTTGGGTAGCCCTTTGTTCCTGGAATGCTATAGGCTATATATATCATCACGCTATGCCCAATAGGAGCGGAGCAGTAATCGCTAATCTCAGGAACTACTGGTTCGAACTGAAAAAATATTTTTGTGTTGGATAGCCCTTTGTTCCTGGAGTGCTATAGGTTATATATCGTCACGCTATGACCAATAGGAGTGGAGCAGTAATGAAACATGATGCCAAAACGGGGACAATTTATTAGTTTTGAGAGCTTCTGTTGCGTGCGCTGCGTAAACGGTTAAAGTTATGCAACAATAATGTATGACGGGATTGTTCCTCTTAAAAAGTTCTACAAAAATATATCATAAAACAAAATCCCCCGCTGCATCGGTCTGCCCGAACGTGTTAAACTCAAAAACTACCCAACGTATTAGGATAAAATTTGGTATGGAGACAGTTTGAGACCCTGGGAAGAACATAGGCTCCCGGGAAAATATATAGCGTGACTTTTATAACGGAAAACTTTAACCCGAAAAACTTTGTAACGCGGGCGGAGCCGCGGGCAAAAGCTATTTAGTAATATAGCAGACTGACTCGGTGGCGTAGTTGTGTTGCATGCGCTGTATGAATATCGCGGTGAGGACTCAGGTTTGAATCCCGGGTCAGACAAAATTATGTTGGGTTTTTCTGTTTAATCAGTACCGAGTCTGGAAATGTGCTCAGTTAATGACAATTGGCACATTCCCTATATCATGGAGTCTAATTTAGCTGGTGATGGGTGTGATAGACCTCTGCTATCCCTGAAAGTCTATATGTATATGCTATATCACATCAATATTTAATAACATCCCAGTAAAGCCTAAAAACAATTGGGTACGAATTGGTTAGGCCGCAGCGCGAATCACGCGAATGAGTCATTATGACGGGTTTTTACAGAGCGTCAGGACTCAAGTAAAGCAATCTATTAGGAACTGGGATTTTCAGCGCAAGTACTTAGTGTAATTAAATCGAAATAGGCCAAACGTGGCGATTTAAAAATTCGGCAATTTTTAAACAGAATTGCGTAGTTGATGGAAGTATAAAATCTAAGTTTTTTTTTTATTTTATCATATCATGTAGGTGTTAGACCTTAAGTAAACAAGATTTATACTGCTCAGGCCTCACTACATTATTGACTCATGCATAGGACCAGCCTGTGAATGGGTATCAAGTAACTGACACATCCCATTTTTAAATTTAAAAGGCCGATTAGTTTTAAATAATGCTTGTTAAAAAATGATGTTCAAGTGAACTACAGTTGCCACTTTATGTATGTAACAAAGTAACGGCGATAGCCTAGTTCAGTGTCGGACTGTCGAGACGAATGTCCGCAGATTCGAATACCAAGGGCTTCTTCTTTTCTAAAATTTGAGTGTATTCTTTATGAATTATCGCTTGCTTTAAAACAAAGGAAAACATCGTGAGGAAATTTGCATATCTAAGAAATTCTTTTAAGGAGTTTTGAGGGTGTGTGAAATCTGTCAATCCTCACTAGGTAGGTCAGCGTGGTGGACAAAGGCCTAATCCCTCTCTATAGTAGAAGATGCCCGTGCCCAGCAGTGGGCGAATATATACAGGACTAATATTATTATTATTACATATAAGCATTAAGCACATAAAACAACAAATTGTTTTAACGCGCAAATTAAATATTACTAAAAGCAAATGGTATATTTACAAAACAATATAGAATGCAATAGACTTTCATAAAATGCAAATTGGAGCATTAAAAGAACTCGCACAACGGTCATAAATAGCTGACAATTGCTACTCACGTATTCAATTACGAGTGAACGTGATGTTTAAGACATTCTGAAACTATTGTATTGTGCATAGGTAGTTTTAACTTTCGGTAAAGACAAAGATCATAGAATGAGTAAAGTATAGTGAATCTTATTTCAATAAAAGACGTTATAATGCTGTACTATATAGTGTAGCTGCTGCTTATAGGTGCGTCTAACTTTATTATCAGGTATTCAAATTACTTATAATGTTATTTAAATGTACAAAAAGCAAAATAAATGGATTATATTTATATTGTTCGAATAATGAGTTTGACAATTGTCAAAATTAAAACCAAGTAACATCAATGAACAATTTAAAACTAGACTATTTTAAACTACTGAGAACGACAAAACAAAACATGAGAAAATAAGGTTTATGTGAATATTTGCACACACACTCACGCCTTTTATATCCAAAAGGGCGCAACTCCGACTTTCGTGATGTGATAGGGGGCCAGTCTATCGCCATATCGGGACAAGGCCTCAGCACTGTAGTAGTACCTTAATACAACTACGCTACTGCGGCAGTATGTATGTTGATACGTATTTATCTTCTTCAAAAAATATTCATGGTAGAATCTGTTAACTACACCGAATATAATAGAGATAGTAAAAAACGGAATTGATATTTGTTAAAAAAATATACTATACAACTATTACCATCTATGTACATTCTGTAGCTAAGTTCATAGAGGTTCTGTCTTTTATTCCTTCATTGTACCATTGAGCTATTTATATAAGAGAAAAACATACAGTATATTGAGAATAATCAATGAATCTCACCGCAGTTTCATGCAAATCTGCACGAAACCAGAGATGTAAAAAATGGTTTAGTAAAAGTATTTAAATACAAAATACAAATGCATTGTTACTTTAGTATTTAAAATAGAAATACAAAATAGTTTTAAATAAAAGTATTTAAATACAAAATGCAAAATACGTAATTTCAAAATAGGTTTTCCAAATAAAATACCTTGTACTTAATTTAACTGATTTTAATACTAGTGTTTGTTCAAAAAGTTCATCTTCCATGTTAAATCTATGGGGCCTCATAATCATTCCACCGAACGAAAATAGTCGTTCAATAGATTCAGAACTTGGTAAGCAGGTATTATTTAAGGAAGAGTTTTTTTTACATTTGGACATCTGTCCAACGATTCTAAAGCATTATCGTCATCTTTTAAATATTGCAGTGTTTCCAGGTCTAACGTAGTCATCGCCATCGACCTCAAATTTGTTTGATGCGCAATGTTAGCCTAATATTGTTCTTGGTGACAATGGTGACAACATTAAGGATCACAAAAAATAAGAAAAATGAATTAAAAATGTAACCAAACTATTTTGTATCTTACAAATACAAAATACTTATATAAAGTATTTCAACTAAAATACTAAATAGGTATTTTGCATTTTGTATTTGTATTTAAAATAGATATACTTCAAATAATTCACATCTCTGCACGAAACTAACTAAACTAACTAATAAGGTAATTCTATTACGTCACAATTCTATTAATATTACAAATGTCAAAGTTGAAGAACATTTTTCTATGTTTAAATGTAACTACCTTCACTGACACACGATATGTTAACATATAGCCGTCTTTGAAGGTGGCAAAAACACACGAGAGTTCGTGTCGTTCCATTGTGATTGGTCGAAAGACTATCATGTGACTCATGCGTTGGACTCTCAACCAATCACGATCATTACAATTCAACGACACGGACTTTCGTGTCGTGTTTATTATGCGACATCCCAGGCTAGCAGGTCACTTTTATAACCGAAAACTGCATAGAAGTAGTTTTACTTCGACACCATATTTATTGTCCTGGCATTCTTATAGATTATGCAAGATGTCGAGAAAACACATCCTGAAAGTGTTCAAAATTTGTAGCTAAGTTGCAATAACTTCACAGTCACTGACGCTATTTTAATAATTTTTGGGTATAAATAACAACAGAATAGACAATCGGTATGTAAAGACGTACTTTAACACTTTTTTTCTATCTCGATTAATATGTTAGTTGACCTTTAGCCCCACCGATAACTTTTTGACATTGAGACGACCCTAAACAGAGCGTAGGGGTATATTAACTACCTTAAGCCGCTACAAATTCCATTACGCATATATCACGACTGAAATATTTGTACAACATAAATGGCTACCATTAAGATAAAAAGAAAACATCGAAACAGTCCCATTACTCTTAATACATTTATAATTTTATTATGGTATTGCAATGAAAAAGCATTCCAATGTAACGTAATAAAGCAGCTCTTATTCTGAAAACAATTTAAACTGAATTATTCCTCTGTTCTGGCAATAAGTCCGGGCCGTACACGCCGTATAATGGTATGACACGACAAACAGCTTTAAGTGTGTAAAATATGGAAGGTGACGTCAGCCAAGCGCAGCAAGACCAGACTTTATTGTGGAGCCTAGGATGTGCCGGATGTGAGGGGACCCCGGCGCGGCGCGACCGACGACCGATGCGTCTATACTGCGCCCGCTGAAACATTTTTATACGCCGCGCCGTCGTGCGATTCACAATCTGTTTGTACTTTATTCGCTGCAACACAATTAAGCCATAAGTAATGCATATTAGGAGCATGAATAAGTCATTGATATGGTATATTAACCCGCGTTGAACATATCTGTATAATAAACCAGCTATGAACTAAGACTAATGTTTACAAATCTGAACAAAGAAAACATTTTAAACGCATTACCTTTTACAACTAACAAACCTTGTAAATTGCAATTGACTGTTTGATCTTTATTTGAGTTAGTTGTAGAGTCTAATTTAAAAAGTAATTGTATTTTTATTGAAACATGTTCAACGAACGTGTTTGTCAAACAACCAATTAAGTTATTTGTAGAAATCGTGCATCATTCGTGCCGATACCGCAGTGTTCATGAACAAACGATCCACTGATGCGCGATCTCATCGCTGACTTACCGGCTCACTGCATCGCGTTCATTATAAACTCACTTCCAAATGACTTTCGTTCATAACGAGTCAAACATATTCTAATGCTAAAATAAGACAAATGAGGATTTAGATTAAAGTGAAAACTAAGTGTTAAAAATATGAAGCTTGAAGAGAGTTGTAAATAAAGTATTTTAAAGAATAAGAAAAATTCTAGTACCATTAAAATATATTAAAATTATTTAAGTGTTGCTCGTGACTTCGTCTACGTGAAAGACCTTCCCCGCTAGAAAAGTCCCTATATTGCTGTAGCAACCGACAGCGCCATCTATACGTCGCCAGCGCAATACATTTAAAATACCAAATTAGAGAAAAATAATATTTTCTACGGAAGATTACCAGGATAATAAGAAGCCTATAAGTCAAACTAGGACATGATATATCCGTGTGCTAAATTTAATCTTAATACGTTCGCCAGTCTGCGTTAACTTCTAACAAACATGCAAACTTTGTTACAAATATTCGTATTTATAATTACGGTAAGAAAAAGATTATTCGTTTTTTGTAGTTAAACTCTTAATACTTTTTGTATTGTAACGCCATAGTACCTATCCGTGTAATGACTTTTTCAAAATTCAACGCCCTTTGTATATGTAAAACAACGAAAAAATTATAAAAGCTATTGATACAGACGTTTACCGTAAGCACTTAAATTGTACGTAAAACCGGATAAGTGTGAGTTGTACTCGCGCACCCAGGGTTCCTTACAAAATTGTAGGTAAGGTGTCTATGTTTAAATGTAAGTTCAAACTTGACAAATATAGTTTTGGCGTTCGATCCCTAGACACGGTTAAAACACTAACCACAAATAATAAGTCTGTAGTATTTTTTATTATTAATAAAAATATTTAGGGCTTACAAATATTTTCCTTTACTCCCCGTTAAATTTAATGATTCTAGGTCAATAGAAAGAACCCTCAAATTTTTTGTTTCCCTTGTGAAATCACAAAAAATGCGACATAAACATTCATATATTTTAATAGCGGTAACTTAATACTTTCACAGCGGAAAGACATTGTTTGATATGCATTTCAACTTGATAAGTACTTACCTCTACACGTTCCAGAAAAACAAATCGTAACAGGCGGCAGGCCAGACGTCTGTAGGAATGATATGACTACAAAGTAATCCTATAAAGTTCCTTTTGAGGTACGAAACCCTAAAAAGACATTTACTCGTATCATCGGTGACAAAAACCAAACTACGCAACTTCACAAATACGATCAGAGCGATAAGATAGGTAAAGTGGACCTAGAAAATCGCACAACTCCGCCGTAATCATCATGAATATCGATGAAACACAATAGCTGAGTGACGTTAGAGGTCCAATGCTATAGCCAATATGTGCGTAATGTGTATACGTCATTGTTATCTGATATATGTTAAGGCGTCTGTGATAAAGTGAGGTTTTCATGTGTAAACTTAGGACAAATTACCAAAGGCTATAATAGTAAATCATATTTCAACGTTCATCCGATTAGGCTGCATTCAATATCGTTAGAACATTATTGATGGGTAAACTATACATAAATGTACGTTTCAATTGATTTAAAAACTAACTGATTCTAAAATGTACAACTATAAAATAAACTCGCTAAGTTTAATCATCGTTTGCTTTTTTTAAAGCAATATGTCCGCATCCATCATTCTTAACAAAGGACTGTTTTGTTAATAAATACATTTATAAATATATCAGTAATTACGTTCTCGCTAACGCAAATCCCTTTAAAAATTCACGAAGAGAGTTTGTTAATAAGAAGGGGTAAATAAAGTTTGCTTTAGTCAGAAAAGAGTCAATGGTCCCGAAGGCCAGACATGGTGGCGCTACCCGACAGCGCGACCCGCTCGAGATTACGCTATCATTTGTACCGCTTACTACTTGTTCTCGATCGAATATATCTCGACCACACGTAATAACCTAATAGAAAATGAATGAAGTGAAACGACCTTTCACCTGGAACACTCGTACCGCACGAAAACACCCTTAAATGTTTATAAGAGGAAGATGCAATTCAACTCACGAATTCGATTTATGAACACTTCACTGCTACGTAGAACACCTAAACATTATGTTCACATCCACACATGATGTGCGTGTAAAAAGATACGACTATCGTAAAAGCCCTACTGAAAATAATTTGAGAAATGTTACTCGTTTTTCGCGAGACATTCGGTGGTAGGACCCGCATAAAAGTTGAACATCAGACAGCCTAATGGATTAGAAGAATTGCCTCCAATCGTAAAGCCCGCCTTACACATTGGTAAATGCCTAGAGAAACAATAAAGACTGTAATCTGTATTGTTGTCGGTGGCGTATAATGTATGAATATGGTCGTCTGATTTGGAACAGCGAACAATATAGTGTTCGTCGTCTAGTCATGGCCGACCGCTCGTGTTCCGCGCTTCACTGCGATCCTTCATCAATAACCGCATAATATTGTTCGGCTTTGTAAATAAACAATTATGTTATGGGGAATTAACATTTGAAATATTGTGTAACGATCTTTTATCTGCGATACTTTCTCATATTGCGCCAGTATTAGGGATTCAGAAGCAATTCACTGTTGATGAATAGTGATTTTTTTTCAAGCTTATTTATTCAGAGAGGGTTTCGGATAGTCTAAAAAAGTTACTTGGAGATCTAGGTCATTCGCTGGCAAATGTGTCCCAGTCGATTTATTCCCACTTTTACTGCAATGGCAGTGGTCCAATTTCACAATCTACCCTCGTGTTCTACAAGCGAAACACGTTTTTCAAAAGCACTACCTTGTTTCGCAGTTATAGTGTTTAGTTTTTCATTTCTTTTAATTTATTTACCCTGAGTATTTTCGAAAAGAATTTTAAAATCTATTTTGACTTAATGTTAAATGTATTTCCACAAACGAACCACAACTAGGCTAGTTATTTCCACATACACTACATTACACAACATTCTCTCCACTGTATAAATTGATTTTAAACGATGTGTTTTATCCGGGACGTTTTTATTGACTATGCACATACAATATTCAACGTGAATGCCGGATATGACAAAAAGATCGATGCTAATTTACTAATGTATTTAAAGAGTGTCAAATGTCAATTAAAAACACTTGTTAATGCCGGCGATAATGGATGAGTAGATCAATTACATGGACGCAAGAAACGGAAGAGATGGCGTACACTCTTTTATCGTGACTTATCTCTGTAATAACAATACAAACGCGTACAGGTATTAAAATATTACTAATTTAAGTTGACATTTGATAAAGTGATTATTATTATACCAATCTGTACTTGCAAGCAAGATCCAGTGATGAAAATTCATCATCAATATAAGTAAGTAAAGACACACGACAGGTTTAGTACAGCGGTGCTCTCTACATCTTACAGTACGAGTCAGCAATCAGAATGACATAAGTGCCACCATCTTTGCAAAAAAAATTACCTTAATTATTACCATGCATCCTTAAAGTTCAGCATTGCTACAATGCTCGGTCTGTGTTTGTCCATAGTGAGATTATTATTTATACACTCTTACTGGTGGTAGGTCTCTCATATGTGAGAGTCTGGGTAGGTGCCACTGCAATGAATGTTTCTACCGCCAAGCAGCAGTGTGTAGTCACTGTTGTGTTCCTGTTTGAAGGACACTGTAGACAGTGTAACTACTGGACATAATAAGAAACTTAACATCATGTCTCAGGGTAGCGAGCGTAGTGTAATTACCAAACAATACTATGTAATTCACGGTATTAGATGTGTGATTCAGGTGAACGGCAAACTCACTTGTCAGTCAAAGGAAGAAATAAATAAAACAAAGAAGCCTTTAATCAAAGAAGGGGTAGGTAGAGGCGCAACTAGTGCACCCACTCTCCGACGTGCATTCTGTCTTATGATGTGATAGGGGACGAGCCTATCGCCATATCGGGCACAAATTCCAAACTCCGAGCTGATATTGAGTAAAAAATTCCATATCACTTCTTGCCACCCGGGCATCGAACCCGGGAACTCAGCACTGCACTCGTACCATATACAAGAACCCAGTCAGTGTATTAAATACATACATAAAAATATTTAGTGCTGCAGTCTCAAATAAAATGCACTAATAGCCAATGACTTCTAAAATAACATAAAATTCGCATCATATTAGCAATCTCTTTGTTCACAAGCTTAGTCTGGTGCTGCAAGAATGCTGTGTGGTTCTGGTTCGCTTTCCTGGTTCCCGAATCCCGACGGCGACGGATCACAAGACGTTAGCGTTTGGATTCTCTCCTGGGAACTGTTACAAAACATTTTACTAAAGCAAACATTTAGAATATACTGTTAGAAATAAAAAGATATAAAGCATTACGAGAGAGAACTCCAAAACAGGATCGTTTAAATCTGCATTTTTATAACACCGATCAGTAAAGCTAGGCGCCGATCCTCAGGTTAAATAACCCTGTACAAAAAACTCTTAAAAATAAAATATGTTTGTCCTTTTACTTTACTATTATCACTTAGTATTTTATTATTAGTATTATTTTAACGCGAACGTCCTCGTGTCGGAGGTTATTTCAATTTGTATTTCAAACCTTTAAAATTATTATTTTCTCTACAAGAGTCCTCAATCTTCCTCCATCTTACACCTACTCATTGGAACCATTCTTATGAGCCCTAACGCGTCATAACCGCTGCAAGTTACTGTAGTAGGTTATTCCGCAGACTACTTAATGCTGCAGCATTATCATGAGTTTACCATAATATGTTCTAACACAATCAACACCAAATTTCAGATTAGTCTGTGAAAGTAGGAAATCTGATGATCTTCGAATGAATGAATATATCTTCCTAAATTATAGTTAAGAACCACTTCGATCACATCAGCTGTCAACAAAAATTGCTTCAAAATCGGTCCATTCGTTTGGGAGCTACACTCCTTAAACATATAACACCTCTTTTTTTTCCGTCAGGGATTGATAACACCAGTATCTTTAATCGACAACAAAATTTGTATTACAAATATACTCATAGTTTAAAAAAAACTGCTTAAATATAATTGCAATATAAAAATATTTTCAAATCGGTATTAATAATTATTACTAAAGCTTTCTGAAGCGCTCGCGCAGCTGAATACTGACATCTACAACAAAAATATACAAAAAATAAACCACGTCACAAGTTATCGGATATAAACTGAGAAATTATTGAACTCTTAAATATTGCGGGGAGATATTATAAGCATATTTTGTGTATAATACAAAAAGGGCAGGCACATCCGTATTTACAGTTCTTGGCACGTCTGCGGAGAAAATAAGAAAATGTTCACGCAGTGTACACGCTTTAGCACGCGATTTATGCCCGGGACACAAAATAGGATTTAGATAAAATAAGACGTAACCGGGCCTCACAATAGCAGTACTTATGTTCTGGCCCGTCCGCACTTAATATACGACGCACTTATTATGTGACGGAATCGCATATCAAATATATTACTTCATGCCTTTATTAAGAATACCAGCCTTAATTGAAGCTTCTTGAGGAATTTCATCTAAACTATGACTCATGAATTGGTCATTTGTCTATGAATCAACATTTTGCGTATTCAATAATTTTATAAAATAATATCAATTATTTGAAATTATACTTAAGGAATTGGTAATGGAATATTAGCTAATTATAAAAAAATATTATGCAATAAAGTTATTGATGAAATCACGTTGTTTTATAGAAATTTTCTTTTACGTCATGGTTACACCCTATAGAGAGGTCTTAGGCGTATTTTTAGCGCGCTGAAACCGTAGATCCGTCCTCTACTATCGTTCATACATACATATCCTGCACATGCTAACAGCGTACATATCTCTCGCTGTCATTTATAAAAAAGAAACTCGCTTAATTCATGTAGTTATTTTCTTTTCTTTCTTTCCTATTTTCGTGTTACCAAACCCAAATCGCGCATCATGTACGTTTTGTCCAAGAAAGAACAATAAAACAAGCATAACTAAAATAAGAAATAAAATAAATATCAGAGGCCAGGCACCTCATAGCGTCAGCTCGGATTCGGTTCAAGCACTGACAATTACTAGCTGACGAGCACTGAAACTCCGAACGGCGGCACGTCCCCAAAAATGCATGATAAATATGCATCGATATTTTTTACATTCTGAAAGTGCACGATCTCCACAACGCTTAAATCTGTCGACACGTTCAAAGCCTAAGGTATACATGTAAAGAGGCTAGTGACATATTATTCCTTTGCATTCCAACCCAATCAGTTTTGTAGCACAGCAGAATCTACGACTGTCTAGATAAGTTAAGGCAAATCTATGGCTCTATAACAAATCTTATTTGCAACAATGTAGTGTTACTTATCGCAAATTACTTCTTTATTCGTTTTAAAATACACCGACTGTGTTTTCTAGGACAATAAGTTAATTAAAAAAGTAATGTAATTACTATCTTCCAGTAGTAAGTCCACGATTGTTCGTTATAAAGATACGTATATATTGAAGACAATAAACTACGTCTCCATAAGACGGTTCAATAGCAAATAGGCGAGCTCATCGAGCGAAACTAATGACATTTTTATTTCTCAGGAGAAATGCATTAATTTCATTTGTTAGACCATCGACGCCGGAACACGCCATTTTCTTTTCTCTTGCGAAAAGTGGATTTTGTATAACACGCGAAAACTTATTACTACGTTGGACCTAATTATGTTGTTATATTGAAATTAAATCAATCATTTCGCTTGTCGCTAACCTGGTAGTGTACTAGGGTAGTGAACTGTGGGGCTTGGTGTTCAATGCCCAGCTGGAACAACTTAGATTAATAGGCGTATTTGAGTTCGAAAAAACACGCGTGAGTTCTCCAATATAGAAATTGGCGCTCATAGATCCCCCCCCCCTCTCCCTCTCCGCTCTATCACATCAAAGGGGTATATCCATACAATATGCATTAAATATTAATACTATGTGTATTAAATAAACTAATGTATTGACTTACTCTATTGTACTAATAAGGCACGCTCATCCTCGCAATATTAAATTTATTTATGGAGTAGTTCAAAAATCTCTTTATAAATCCTTTATACCTTTATTTTTAATGCTTGTAAAGAAATAATACAAAGTAAGACGTATTTTTGGATATTCTATATGACTCGACAGTTCCAGTTATTTTGTTCCGGATAAGAGTATGCGTAGCGAGAGTTGTGTTAGCCAAGAGCATGTAGCGGCGGTGATGTGAGACTTGAGAGGATGCGAAGCCGCGGGCGAGCGCGACTCCAACCAGCTGAATTATAGAAAAGCGGCGCGACACTTGCCAAGGAGCCGACGACACAGCGCGCCGAGCCGCTCAGCCGCACAGCCCGCTATACCCGCTTCGCCCGCCCTCGCGGTCTCACCACTCTGAATAAATAATTTTTACCGTCTGCGCAGTTTTACAAACAAATTAACGGCTTAATGTTGTTATTTTAATAAAAGTTCCTTGTTAAGTTTCTCTCGAGTTCCATTTTTACGACTCTTGCCATCGCTGTTGTGGGATTGTTTATGTTTTCAAATATCCAGAACATTATACGATTCTGAGAAGTTTATCTACGCGCGAGAACATACTTAATTAGCACGTGTTATATGTAAAAGTTATAAATTAAATGTACACGATTTGGGCGCGAGGAGGCTGGGAAGGCGCCGCCGCCGACACCACCCTCTTCACTTAAAACTGTTTATTTTAATTTATGAATGCCGAGTATTGCACTGCTTATTACTTCCGTTGCAGTTTCTGAGACCGGAAGTACATTTTATGGCGTTGTAAACCATGAGAGTCTTAGCATAATTGCCGCGTTACATTAAATTAGTTTACCCATCAATTATGTCTTTATGCTAATATGTTTGCGGGGGAAATCTTTATTAAATTAAATTTACATTCCCCAGCAACACATGCGCGTTATGAAATGGCTTCTATATTTGAATAGATTCGCCAGCTCACCGCTCTTGTGAATATTAAGACTAGAAAATCTCATTACATAGGATATTAAGAGGGCAAAAAGTAAATCCTAATGCAAATGTTAATTGTCGGCAGCAACAGATGGGAGAGACGCGTCGGCCAATTGTCGCGCCAAACATTCGTAATTTAAAAAGCAAAATGAAATAAACCGCTCGGTCGCAGTACATAAATTTCATGTTTGCCTCGGCCGGCGAACTGGCAGCGGATATTAATCAGCGGATATTGAAATATGTTGTTTTTTGGGCCGATTGATAAACGGCCCGTTGCGCTCAGGCAGGATTAAACATTGACGCCGGCTCGCTCAATTATTATTGAGTTTGCATCTATACCGTCTATCCTACCTTTTTGAATTACAGGCGACAGTACTTAGCCTATTAACGCGGTTTTTTAAACTTTAACGGTGTTTGTAAAGCACTATTTATAACAGCCACAAAATATATTTCATAATACTATAGTCTGGAAAATTAAATGGGCTACTCAATATGATAATATTAACGGCGATAGCCTAGCTGGGTGTGGACGGATTGCCAAGACGAATGTCCGCAGGTTCAAATCCCAAGAGCACACACCTCTGGCTTTTCTAAAATCATGTGTGTATTCTTTGTGAATTTATCGTTCGCTTTAACGGTGAAGGAAAACATCGTGAGGAAACCTGCACATCTGAGAAATTTTCTATAGGAACTTCGAAGGTGTGTGAAGACTACCAATCCGCACTTGGCCAGCGTGGTGGACTAAGGCCTAATCTCTCTCAGTAGCAGAGGAGGCCCGTGCTCAGCAGTGGGCAAGTATATAATACAGGGCTGATATTATTATTATTACTCAATATGAAAGCGAAAATTACCACATAGATTTCTTTGTTGACTAAAAAGCTTTGTTACACAATGTTATATTATTATTATGTTTATATTGGATAACATGCATAAAGTGTATCTTATGAGACAGATGTATCAGATCAAAGAACATACAATCGTTCTAGGATTAGATATCTTGAATACAGTCGTTTTTAAAAACCGACGTGCGACTTGACACTTCACCCAAACGAGTTACCAAAACAAATCAGTATCGAGCCTTAAAACAGTATCTATGTAAACCATGTTATAACCATACCCTTGCTTGCTTTAATGAAAAACCTTCCAATACATAGCAAGTAATGCTAGAAACAAAAAAGTACTTTATTTTGTTATTTTGGAACGCCGTTCTAAAATGTGAATGACTTCATTATAAATTGCTACGCTCAAAATAAACAAAATAATAATACGAACTTCGAAAACACAAAATATTGATTACGTTTATACTAAAATTGATTATTGTTACGCTATTATGTCACCAATGAAAAGAAAATACAGTTTATAATTGGTTAAAGGAGCTAGCTGGTCGCACCTAAAATTATATCATAAACAGTGCCGGAAATTATGCTAAACCAACAATTTTCATTAAATATTAAGGCGGAACTGAGCGGGAATGCAGGTTGTCGTAGCAAGCGTCTGTGCTCACAAGATTTATGATGCGGCCAACAGGCGAATATATTGAAAATCTAGAACACTCGAGAAACCACTAGATGCACTATAAATGGAGTCACAAAGTACGTGATCACATTTATATGAAGCAATTTATTACTATCGGTACGCGATTTTGACCGCAGCTTGTTGTGCATCGTGTTTACTCATATTTTCTAAATATATGCTCGTACCGCGTCGTACTGAGTTGTATAGTATATTATAATTATAGTATGTTATGGATGCAAGATCCAAACCTGTCAAATAAATTTAGGCAGAAACTACGCCAGTAAATTCTTTAGGCTATTGGAAATTACATTCAATATTCTAGCAAAGTGTAGTTTGTTCGCTATCTTAACAGTTTTAAGGGAAAGAAAATAAGTAAATAATTATCAGTTGGAAGTTAATCATCGCCATAGTTGTTAATTAATAAGACAAAACATTAATATTAAAATTAATTTTCAACAAATTTTTCAAACATTAATTGCCAGTAACAAAATTTGAGTTTGTAAGAAAAACCCGAGATGTTTCTTTAATAAGCTGTTGTATCCGTGTCTGTGGAGTGATAATATTCGCGCTCCCACGTAAAAAAACAACGCTTGTAAAAATAAAGCAATACAAGCATTTCCTTTGTTACCCCGAGGCTTAGAAACTGACAGAAAATTTACAAAACAAAAAATATTATGTATTATAATACTCGAGAAGGGCCTCTCGGCCGCAGGGCACACTTTATTACCGTTAAGTTTTCCATTACCGAAAGATTTTCATCTTTAATATCGGTACTAAATAACTAAACAGTCTATTTGCTTGACAATCTCGCGGATCTACGATTTCCAAGTAATGTTTGACTTTGTAAGTTACATTATTTATACAGCCATAAATTTACGCTTGTATCTCTGAAGAGCTAAACAGAGATTCAATCAGGGGAATTACTTATCACATATCTTATATAGTACCTACATACTAGTGATATAGACGCTAGATCAGGGATTACAAAGTAATTATCATTAGGCTAGACCTTATGAAATAGGCAATATAAATGTCGTATGAAAAGTGAAAAACTCACAACTGTTGTTTCCATAATGACCTATCATGAATTAAAACTAATAATTTGTAGAAAACCAAAAAAAAAGTTTTATGGTTCCAATAACAAAACATTTATTTTCGAAAACTTATTTCATTGATACATAAAATTGATTCATATCATTATAAACACTGTTGTAGGAAATGTGACTCCAATTAGCTTTTAAGTGTAAAACTTTGTAGTCAAATTCGATTTATCTGCAAAAACTAATATAAACGTATTAAGTAATTTAAAATTCCACAAATAACAATAATTGTTTTTGTCATAAATTTCATTGTTTGTACTGACGGAGTAGTTTATAATCCATGTGAAAGTACTCAATAATTATTTTATATACATTTTATTATCATCACCAACGCATTAACGAACTGTTTTGGATTGCCCGAGTTGGCTAGACTGAAGAACAGTGAGGTGCATTAATTCACCTTACGATCAGTTTTATCATAATTTGTGCTTTCCATTTTCACTCAGATACCGGAGCCGTGGGGCTGCGTAACGACACAATATCTCATTTAGTTATGATATATACCTCGATAACATTTTTCATTTTAGCTCTTAACATTCGGATACGTTGTGACACAGTTATTAGGTGCATGATTAAATTTGACTGGTCTATGCGATTACAAATGTTTTTATTGAATATTAAGTTTATTTGTCGCTGGTTTGGGATAAGATTCTTATATTCACCCATCCGGTAACAATTTTCTAGGATTGGATCCTGCCGAGGAGATTGTAATCAACCTGGTGAATTCATCGTAAAACTAAAAACCTTGCCAAATCGTACTTGTAACGTACGTGAAATGTGCCTTGCGTCGAACACATTGCATGGACAACAGTAAGTACTACAATAAGACAATGTCGTTAATACTTAACCACTACTCACATAATTATACATCTCTACTCACAAAACTTACAAAGAACTACAAAAGCGCAACGTAACGTGTTCGTAAACGTTTGCCGTTAAGCACAATTCAAACATTTTAAGTCGACACTCGGGATGTTTTCTTCTTGGGACTTTCTAGTAGGCATCAAAGAGTAAATAAGAGGCCCTTTTGTCGAGCACCTCCGCCCCATAGTGCGCTCAGTATCGCATCATTAATCTCGACGCAAACACGCTTCGCATCTCCTGTTCAAAGCGCAGGATGTATACAGCGAGACGTCGGAACACTGAGGCTAACTTACTAAATCATAACTCAACTTTCATACTTTTAGCGTTCCTAACAAATTACCATCCGCCCGCCGAATTTGTTTTCAAAAATAAATCACCAATATGTTTCACGTTAATGTTAATATCACGAACGATACGTTTTTACATCACCGCAAAACTGGCATTATTTTAGCATGTTTTATTTGCATTATTACGAGAATATCCAAGGTCCTACACTCACATAAAGGGAAGGTTATTTGGTAAGAATTTACTCATGACGTGACCCGGCCAGATTAAATTTAAAATATTTACCCGCTTACAACGGACTTAACTAATAGCTCTTAGTTTTTGTTTATAATTGGAATTTCACATACAAATTCATTTAAATAATGGTGTATGGAGCCACGGGTCGGTCTCATTAGAGTAAGGGAAAGGAATAGGTAAACTATGAAATACAATATCGCAATAAAGAGATTAAAATTTTATACATCTATATTAGAGACAGGTATTATTTCGGGGGAGATAAAGTTTTATTGTTATAATACTCTGCGGTGTTTTGATGCAGTTCTGTTATTGTAGATAATTTATTTATTACATTCATACAAATTTCTTGAAAAATATATTAAGATACTTTATATTTTAAAAATTATACTACTAACAGCTAAATACCAACATACAAATGTCTTTGTAAAGCTTACTGAGATTATACTTATTCTGTATGCAGCATATAAAATACTAGGGCAGAAATATTTTATGCCTAACCATCAGTTTTTAAATTAATTATTAGATTTTATTTATTTAACTTTTAATTGATACATTTCTTTTAAATTCTTTTTCTGGATAGAGTTCTCTTTCTTTGTTTTGACTACAGAAAATTATGAGATGTCGACGGGGGCTTAGATCAACCTTCTACCTTAATGCGAGGCAACGACTCTACACATGTAGCCTGTACTTTGGCTAGCAAAAAGAACCACAAAATAAAATACGAATTAAAACATTACATGTTTATTAAAATACGTCAAAAGGATAATTTTGAAGTAAAACTTCGTAAAAATGTTACGACATAACAAAAAGTTTGTAAATAATGCTTTTCGCTTTGACGTGAAATTGAATTATTTTCCACTTTGTTTATTTTGCTCGTGGGTGCACAAAAGATTGTGGTTGAACGCCAAGTCTGTGTGTACGTCGTTGCAACTGTGAATTACGACATGTAAACAAAGTTGAATTACATAACTCATACATCAATGGAAACCCGAAACTTTATAGTCAACTGCGACTTGCTTCTTGTAGGTTTAAAATATTGCCACGGTTTACATGACCTATTGCGTTAACGTTTACTTTTGCGTTTAAAATAACCATAAAATGATATCCATTCCTTGACATAGTTCTTTTTACAGAATTCCTTGACCTGTGTTCTTGTACCGCCTGTAAGCAACGGCTTTCTGCGACCTTTATTTAAGCTCCGTTCGCCAATATTCGTCCAAAATGGATACTCTCATTCGATGTCGCAATACTAAATGAGATATTTTTTGCTTTATTAAAAAACAGCTGCTGCCCGGATCCTGGCTTTACTATGTTTATCATCTGGAACTTCTAAATTTTCCGGGTAAAACTAAGACCTTCCGGCAAAATGCTGTTTAGATATATTTAGAGCCAATCGAAATTAATTCTTAAGCACTTCATTAATTACCTACAGTGTGCAACAATAGATCTAGGATACGCTATAATCGCAGTTCTATGTAGAAAAATTTCAATTTATGTATTTCAGGAGTATTACAAAAAAACCTATCATAACTTTAAAAAATACTTATATACAACAAAGTTATTATTTTATAAATATGTTACAATTACATATTTACATAAGCATCTCACATATAGTATCTAGATATAAAAGAACTAATCATAATTTTCATATTTCAAAAAATAATAACAATAAGAGTTTTATATTTCTAACCGCGCCTGATTCCATAAAGGTCTATTATTTTGGTTTGAAATAAAGCGTGTATTTTACTAAAGGTAAGCTTGGGGAGGCTAATAAAACTTTAAGCCCAATGTGCCTTAAGTACGAGCGCTCGTCACACCGAGACACTGGCGCCATCTATTGTGGCCTGACAAAGTCGGATAATATATATGTGAAGGGCTCTGAAAGTGTAACTTTTTATTTGTAAATGGATTTATCTATTTGATGAAGTGAAATTAAGTGCATATTATGTTAAACAAATACTTTTTCAAAATATAATTCCTAGTTGAAACAGCTGGGACGCAAAAATATATGTACACAACAGTGGTGCCTACCCAGAGGGAATTTAATACAAATATCCTTGTAATATAGCACGTAATGTCTTTAACAAAATATTAAAATCTTCACACCAAGTTACAAAGAAACTAAAAATTAAGCATTACATTAATCGCATTTAAATATATTTATTGCAAACTGAGCTACAGTATGCTCAACTATGAATGAAATAAGACCCATTTCATATCTTCTGTGCCCTTTGTCGAATAAAGATAAATGGTATTATTTTACATTACTCGTGAATTATCTATTACGGAAAATGAATCCCCCATCTTTCGCATCTAACACGTCGTCTCGCCAACCACTGACGTCAACACATCCTCATGGAATTTTGTTAAGGCTAAATCTATTTTCCCAAGAAGTAAGTGTCAAGGGGCGCGCGTGTAATGCAATAAATGAAGCGTTAAAGCCAATAACAATTTTTAACAAAAGAGTGAGGTATTTATTTGTATGTTTCGGCAATAGCTACTCCGTCCTGCGTCACGTACGTGACAAACGACTCGTCTTAGGGATCGCCAAATATCGTTTAGTACGTGCGAGGAGAAAACCAACTCGGGGTAAATAAAATAAATCAAATAACAGACTGTTCCTAAACTAAAATTATACAACTGTTTTACTTTAACAAAAACTAACGTAAATGATATATGGGATAAAGGAAAGTATCTGTTATCTTGTTTGGAAAATTATCGCGGAATTTTATGCTAGCGATAACCGTGTCTAGTGATAAATTGTTTTTAATCAAATATCTAGATAATCGACGAGTTCTCTGATATTTCGAGTGTCTTTTGGCGACGATTTAACCTAAGATTACCCACTTCTTCGTATACCCTTTTTTCTACAAAATATGTGTTGATATCTTTATCTCATACGTTATAAATTATAATATAAATTTAAAAAAATAACATTTCTAAATATATAAACAGCTACCCCATTCTACTTATCACATCATATCCAACACACAATGTTAGTCAACGAAAAAAGCACTCGATTTTATCACATTCCGTCCATGTTTTTAGGCATAAAAGGGCAGTGGCATTCGCGGATGGTAAATAACATTATGTACATGACATTAGCGTGCCCGGCTAACAGTAATATCATCATGTTCTTTTGTGTCGCGTCATACGCCGGCTCCATATAAATAAGGTCTTTATACAGTTTTCAAAGACGAGTCATGTTAACACGTGTTCGCGAGTTCGGACGAAGTTCACGGTCCGCCTCGGACACTCCGCCTAAATGAAATTTGCCTCCCTGACACCGGCCAACTGGGGAGATACGACCAAGTATCCGCCAGGTGTGCTTTATTGTTTCAACCAACTTGCTGGATAAAAATATATTTCACATAATATTGTAATTATCTTGTACGCCGATTTATCGGAGAAAAAGAATTGTCTGAAAAATGTTTGAGTTGAAATATTACGTTGAACATTAAATAACTTTTGACGCGTTTTAAGCTTAGAAATAAGTATATGTAATAGAATCTTCTAGTCGAATATCGAGTGTATCATATTTTTATTCCCACATGCCATATCCAATTTTGTGATTCCGTGTCATCACTTTAGTTGCGCGCGGTAAATACGCGTTTCCCCGACGCCAACGCCCGCACGGGCCTACCTTCTGAGAAAATTCACTCAAGGCGCCTCCGTCAGACTCGAATGTGTTTTTATTGTTTTAAATGCGTACGCTATTTTTCGCAGCAAAACCCGAGTGTCTTTCTTGAAGGAGAATTTCGTACGAAGTTATGTTGTTGTACGTGGTCAATTACTGTAAGCGGGAACAAACTTGTACCTACATGTTTCTTAAACTTTTTCGTCTGTTTTTTCCTTTTTCTATTTAAAGAGACAGATTACTGACACAACCCAAATACGATTTGCTCTTTGTGTCTGTTACCACGTACACGTTGAAAGTTAGAAAGTTTTTGACAAGTACCTATACATTAAATTGTAGCCACGAACAGATGATGGTGTTTGCACAGCTATCCACTTCTTTAGAGAGCGGAAGTGTTCACGCATATACATATTTCCTCATGCGTACGTGAGACATAAAATTCATATTTCACATTCCTGAAAAACCATGTACAACCCGGCTATCCATAATTCAGGCTGCGGCGCGCATTTTTCTAGATATACAACATTTTTGTCGAGCATCTAATTCCTATTCTGATCTCGAACCTTTCAATTCTTTCGCAGGCTCCTCATACGTGTTTTTTGGCCGGAATTTAATCGCTCATATTTATAAATAAGTATAGAGAGCAATGTAGGAAAGCAATAAATATTAAAACGGCAAACAGGCGAGCCGGATTAAAGAGCAGAGCACGTCCTTCGCAAACTTTCGATTCCAATTCGGTGTCAGTCGATATTAAATTAAAAGCACCCACGCATTCCTTTCGCGTCTTTTTCCTGTCCATTTGCTAGGACCGTGTAGATCTCGGGGTCACGCAGCTAACCTACGCTACGTCGAATTGTCTGGATAAGGCTCGGCGCGAATTTCAGATGGTCGCATTCCACAATGAGGTAACACGAGACTGAACTTTATAATCAGATTGTGGGAATTCTGTTTTTAGTATTATTATTATGTAGAATTAATGCAAGCATGTCCACGTTATGCGAGTGGTTCAAGAGAGCAAATTTCTAGGCAAGCGAGTGAATGGCGACGCATACTTGAGTGATGGCGGACTTTTTATTTGAATCGTGTGCGAATGCGACCGTCCGAGCCGGGCTAGTAGCGACACATTATTTACATGGACCATTTCAGACGTACATTCGATAGTTGGAAATAAAAACACTATACACGTTTTACATTGCAGCAAATAAAGTACGACACCCATTACGTTTTAAATCAACGAAATAGAGCGGATAAGGAATACGTTATTCCGTAAATAATAAAATTAACTCTTGCTTTTACGTTTAAACACCAAGGTGAAAATAGTTTGAATGGTTAAATGGTATGTTTTTCTTCATAAACAAAATTGTTTATTGTTCTAGTATATAATTTTATCTAAAACGAATTCAGTCTCTTGAGATTAATGTCTAACTTCACCTTATATTATGTAGACAAGATTTTATCCATAAAAAAGTTTATAAAAAGTATTTTTGGTATTGAATTATTGTAACGTCATTTACAAGACACCACTTAGGAGAGATAAAAACTTTACAAAGCAGAAGACAATGTCATCACAACCCGCTAGAGGCGCTACAGTCTGCACCATTTTCTGCCGTTCCTTCACTTGCGTAAGTTGTGAACTAATTAAAAGTTATAGAATTTTTCGAATTATAAACATTCGTATTGTAGCTATATTTTGATACGATAATAAACCAATATTTCTGTTTTTATACAGACCGTTACGACATTTACAAATAAATTTATTTATTGGTTTTTAAAGGAAACATACTAGCAATAATGAATAACATAAAATAAAGCAAATTAGAAAGTACAAAGCACAATTAAGTTTTCACAATTAAACAGCTCTTTAAATTAAATACATACATTAAACCAGACCGTTTACAAAAAGTGCAGTGTTAAATAAAAGAAGAAAGTATAATATATTAAGAAAAACAATGGATAAGAATAGGTATCCAGTTATTTAACTCTCCATCAAGTTGTTTGTCATTTGAAAATATTATTTTGTCTTCGTTGGTTCATTCACAATAAACAAACTAAAAGGTTGTTATTTTAGACAATTTACGAAATGATATAAAAATAATACCTATTCCTTTGTTAAATAAAAATATTGAATTATGAGTGATGTAAATAAATTTAGTAAGGTGAATTGATTCAGCAAATCTTGTGAGATATTATTAACTTTAATTTGAAATTTGTTGGTATCAAACCAATCATAATTTATAAAATGGTTTAACTTAAATATATTAATATGGATATGAATTAAACTAACTACATCAATTAGTGGACATCGATATATATCGGTTGAATATAAATCAATGTTAGTAGCCTAATAACTGAATAAATAAATTCACTCCTTACTGTTATTTTAATTTAGATCACTATTGTATTTTTAGTTCATTGTGCTGCCATCTCTTATAGATTTTAAAAGTTAAAAAAGGTGAATAGCGGTTTTAACGCAAAAATAATTTATAATTAAAGCATAACCCCCTCAATCCTGTATAGCATAAATTCCTTACGATATTTATATGTCTCTATATTTTTTTATGAATATGATCTTATTAATTTAATCTTTAGTAGGTAGCTAACGCTTGCAACTCAATGTGTATATAATTACCTACCTAAATACACCTAAGAAATTTCTAATATATACCATGTTATACATAATATCTTCATATATACTAAGCCGAAACATCATCTCCAGTTGTTACGACAGTAGTTCGACTCGTAACACAATAAACATTAAGGTATTTTGTTCCCTTTTGAATCCCATTTTCTGGTGGTGCCTTCTTCACATTTCCGTTAATAGATGTGTCACTAAATTTGCGTTTTCAATTCAGTGTCGGGCACGTTACGGAGGCGGCGCGTCGGCGGCTGGGTGCGGTTTCAATCAAAACCGGCACGCACCCGCACGGCATCCTACCACCGCCTTTTAGAATAAGAATTGTCTTTTTCGCAGTACTCCACGGTTACTGCCAACCGAGTACGGAATGTGCTTTTTATTTCTACATAATTTTTATACAAAAAAATTTTACTGAAATATTTGTACCCAATTAGACGCAATAAATTTCGTCTGGCACATCCAAAAATCCTACTATCTCACTTAAACTAATTAATTAAATAAATCTAGAGAATTCGTTAAGTTAAAATTAGCGTAACACAAGTTACAAGTTCTTCGGCTATGGCTCGGTATGCCTGTAAATTGTACAATCTGCCAAGATGTTCTAATTAATAGCATAATTCCGACAATAGTATCAGGATCGGCTCCACACTAAGTGGGCCGGCCGTCGCTCGGGGCCCGTGCCCACCCGCCATGAAATTAAAACCGACTCGCGCCGAACGAATGATTGAATAATAAACGAAAGTATTCGCGTCCTGCCCTTGTATTACGTATTCATGACGACTGCCCCAGTGGACGGTCCGTGCCAATGTCGCGATGGCTTGCAACACGCCTATCTGTTCCTCGCCACGCTATTTTAAGAAGTTTGTAGTGTCTGGAAAATTTGGCAACTTATTGGTAGAACACATAACCAACTGTTGTTTAGGGCACGTACACCTGCTTGATCAGCAACAGTTATTTGAATGGTAAAAACATCGAAATATCTCATGGACTAATATCTAACTCCGTCACAGTAAATTTACTTGAAGATTGTTCCTCCCGTGCGGTCGGAAGGTGACTCAAATTTCCGCAATCTTCATTCCTTTTCCTAGAAAGATCGACAATCCAACCAGTCAACCAATGATAGTCCTAATTTCCCTCAAAGTTAAACTTTCTGAAGACGAAACAGAACAATAAGTACTTATCATACACACACACACACACACACACACACACGAGCCCGTGCACCAACACACACACACATTTTTGTCCTCGAAGGGGTAGGCAGAGGCGCAACTGATGCACCTACTATCCGCCGTGTGTTTTCCGTACCATGATATAATAGGACGTCCCTATTACTATGTTATTCAAAAATTCCTGACTCCGGACTGACACTGCGTAGAAAAACCCAATATCACTTTGCCCGACCTGGAGATCGAACCCAACACATCAGCATTGCAGTCGTACCGTAAAACAAATACGCCACCGTGGTATGCACTAATAAGTAAAAATTAAGTTTACTAAAAATGAGACTATTCTGAAGAATGTCAAGTATCTTACCCACAGGCCGGAAACACTCAAGTAAATATTTTACATTTATATCACTTCTAAGCCATAGTCAGTAACCGCCTGCATTACTTTGAATTGCGTTTCATGGACAGCTTGTGTATATCGAGTTACTTCGTAAGCTAAAATTGCTTTAACAAAGCTCAGGAGTCATCCTTTTATCGATCGTCGGCGTTTCTGGAATGTTATAAACATCGACAATATTCATAACAGTAACAACCTGGATTTTTGTCGACAATCTTATAACATACACTATGAATAATATTATAATAATGCCATTCCTGTATCACATTTATTATTGCACGTTGCTGAGCCTGTGCTCAGGCCCGATCTTCTTCTACCAATAAGAAGGTTAAGGCCTTAGTCCACCACGTTGGCATTATGCAGATTGGCAAACTTAAACCATTAATTATTCTACACACACATGATAAAAACAAGTATAGAAAATAAAAAAAAAACACGTTTAACAATATTATGTATAATTATAATGGATTTGTTGCAATATGTGATGACAGGGCTACCAGCTCAGTATACGCTGTTAAACAGCACGGAATTCTTATGGCGAGTTCTCATAAATTTAGGTTTCCTCTTGATGTTTTCCATTCGCTGTTAAAGCAAACGATAATTATAATTGATAAACGGTACACAATTACTTAACTTAAAGTTAAAAGTATCGAGTTTTCAACTACTGATCATCGTTTCGGCAGTGCGTGTCGTTTCCAACGCGGCTATCTTGCATTCCAACAAAATAAATAAATTGGTCCTTTGACCACAGTTTTTAATAAAATAAAATGAACAAATAAAAGTTTCTTTTTTTGCAATATCTTAACCCAGGTACAATTTGTCATTATTGTATCCTCCTTTTAAGTATGGTAATACCTATGTTAGAAGGCTCCGCATTCCCAAAACAGCAATTAAATATAGATCAAGTAATACTACAAAAAAATTGCCAGTAACCTCTTATATTCATATGAAAACCGAAATAATTTCAACTTCATCAACTTCCGTCTGAGCTACAAAATAAACATAAAATCGTACAAGTCCAAGTGTAATGAATGATACCCAGATGAAGAGCTTAATAAATCCCCAACGGAACTATTACACATTTTATTGCGGTGAATTCACCCTATTTACTGGGGTTATTGCCAGAGTTGCAGTAATTGTTGGGTATTTTTATACGTTACTATATTCTGAACGAAATTTAATGTGAACAGTGTACTTAAATATGTCTAGCCGGTCAAAATATTAATCTTGTTGCGTCGCCGGGCTACCTCGCATCCATTTATCACTGCGAAGTATTTTTGTAAACCAATTAAACTTACAACCGTGACTGAAATATTGTTGTGGCCTAAACGTACAACTTTGCTTCCTATTCTATTTATAGGCCAGCTGTTACTTTGTATATTTAACAATATTTCACGAGTGAATAAATTTCTGTAAGTATAATATATTTTATAAATTTAATGATTGCGCACTTATGTACGCTTCTCGAAAAGTTAATACTTCTTCTGGAATCCCTAATAGAAGAATATATTGGATTGATTATGCTTTTGGATTGTTTATAAATCAAATAACATTGAATAATCGCATTCAAATGACTCATATTTTTTAAAAATTGATAATAAATGGAAAATAATAAAAGTAATTATTAAACTCGATGATTTAACCTCACCATAATTCGCATGATCAATGATGATACCTTAGTTGAGTCAAACTAAATTGGCGTTTTCTTTGCGAGTTTTGTGGCGAAAATGCAAAATGAATAAAAATTTTAATTTTTTCGACATCGCCAATTGTTTACTAACAGTCACTTTTAATAAACGATCCGTATAGTTTTTTCGATCTATCTCAAAAATTACGCAATCAGAACAAAGTAATTTTTGACATGTTTACAAATGTTCACAATTTTTATTGGTTTATTTTTGGAATCCGATTGAAGATTTAATTCGGAATCGTTTATTGGAAATAGCTGTAAAGAAGAATTTAAATAGAAAGTGTCATGACACTTGTCAATAATATAAGACATTTAATTAACAGAACTAAATCGACATCTAAATAACACCTGAGTTGATAAACTAAATACTCGTCTTAAAGCTGAATTCGGGTCAGTAACGTTAGCTGATACAAATATCAGTATTCGCTCCCAGAACGTATCCAAATCCCGACGGGTCCGACCACAGAGCAACTTAACCCGAAATTAAATCAAAGAGGGGCTTAACCAATCAGGCCGAGTGCTATCGTTGAATCGGCGAAGGAACACTAAAATTACTTCTTGATGCGGAGAAACGAAGATTCATCGTAAAAGTGGTGGGTGTTCGCGTGGTGGCGGCGGGGAGGGGGCCATGGGGGAAGGTCGGGGGGTCGTCTGAACGGTTTTCCGTGTTTCACAGACGTCCGCGCCCGGCGATTACGCCGCACGTAGCTACTACGCTGGACTGCCGGCCCGGCACCTAATGCTGTGTTTTAAACATGAAAAACCGTTCCGGTAATGCTGTAAATGTTAACTCCAAGATTTATTCTTTGTATTTTAACGGCTTCTTATCTTACTGACTGCCTTTGCGATCTTTGCACACAAACATTGATACATTCGAGGCAATAGGATTTTATTGTTTTTTCCGATATCATAAATTCGTAAGTTTAGATATTTAATTATAATATTTATTGCATATGTATAATCTGATTTATTTTGAAATAAATAAAAACTTTAATGTTATTTGTAATAAATTAAACAATGGCTTGACACGTATAATTAAAATACGCAATTTTCTAACAAGTCTCAAGATGTTCAATACGATCTTATAATATCGTAATAATAACACCACAACAGTGAATCATTATTAAATGTCACAAAACAGCACAAACCTTAACAAAATATGTATCACTTTTATAATTAATAACACAACAAAAAGACAAAAGGGTCTCTAAATTTACGCACGTGGTGTCGCACCTGGGTCATGTCTCCTTTTACTTTATCCCGCAAAAGATTAAGTCCCCCGAATTTCTCCGAATACTTACGTGGCGCCCCCGCAGTGAAGTGAGTCATTTAGCCTCTGTTTACTAGATTAGGGGATTTTTTACACCGCACAGCTTTCTATACTGCCATCCCCCGTCTCTTTAGATGCGTCATACGGGTCTGTACGGGTATTTTATTGCTGCTTAAAATAAAGACGTGTTTTGGAAAAACTGATGGTGTTTTTAAATTACAGGGGCGCCTCATAGTGTATGTAGTTTTGAGATGTTTTTAAAATAGATGTAAAGCTATCTATTAATTTTAATATTAGAAAATGTTATATGTTTAGGAGAGCACAAATTGAAGTTCATAATAAAGACTTTATGAATGGTTTACCTTATTTAATTAAAGTTTAAAAAAAAATGAACTGACCGAAAAGGAAATTGTTTATTTGCCTACCTACAAAAATTTTACAAACCATTCCACAAAGTTTTAAACTTAAGTATATTTATTATTCCATTAGAAAATGTTAGAATACTAGACAAAGCCCCAACAAACACAATAGTAAGAGAACCAATATTATCCAAACAATAAAGTGGAATCGAACTTAACGTAAAGTTCGAGCGACAGCAAAACAAACTGACAGCCGTGAATCTGAATTTGGATCCTAACTTATGTCTCTCCGAGGGGCTATTCGATGTCATTGGTGCGCGCTAAATTTGTACGTAAAATTATGGTTAAAAATATAACACGCATTTCTACATAAACAAAACACACAAAATAACTCCTCAATTGTGCAATAAGTCAAAATGTCCAATAGATTCTCCCAGAATTTACCTTTCTCGGCAGAAACGAGAAAAGGCAGTCGTAAAACCGACCCGCATTTGTACCAACACAAGGTCACTCACGAATGTATCTGTTGGAATTGAAAAATACATATACCTCTTATGTATTCACGGCAGCCACATTTTATATTTGTTTCTCCTATATTTAATTTAGAGTCAAATAAAATTCGAGCACATACGCAGATACGCAATAAAATTACGACAAAATAAAATGTATGCTCGTAAAAGTTGTTTCTAGTTTCATCTTGTCATTTTTGTTAGTTGCTTTATACAAAATCCAAAAGCTAACAATAATTATACTTAATAATAAAAAGTAAGTAATAAATGATTAAAATGGCAAACTAATAGCAACCGAAACAAATTGGCGATGTCTTAAAATACTATGAAATATAATACGCGCATGACCCCACCCAAACCATAACAATCTGTTTCCCCGAAATAAACTCATTCTTAAAAGTCATTTACACCTTTATTTGTTATTTGCCGTAATAACCGGATTATTGATATTTTCAAACAAATATTACCTTAAATACTCAGATATTATTACATTAAGCAGAGAATATTAATAGAAAAAACAGCCTGATTGAGCTGAAATCGACGAGCTGGCGAAGATATACGGGAAGAAGTCTTGACTTTGGCTCTGTCGGTAGCCAATGAAGGTCGCAGAACCTGTTCTAAAAGAGACTTAGTAAATAGCGCGTCGTACCGTCTGTTAATATTAAAGGCTGAAATACATAGGTTAATCATATTACAACTATTTTTCCGTAACATTTTCGAAATTACTGTAGACAATCATGTCGGTCTGGTAGTGATTCAATGGTCATGAGTGTTCGACCCAAAAGAATCGCTGAAGTGGAATTTTTAATTTCTTGTCTGGTACCGCCACTATCACCATGTGTTTGGCGTCTACGTCTCTTATCACTTATGACGTAATGTTGTTGGAGAAGGAATTTGTACACTAGCTTGTACAAATCGCTTCTCCACCAACGTCACGTTGGACGGGCATGTATGCCATGTAGGTACGTCAGCTTTCGCAATTGTCGCTACACTCGACAACATTTTTAACATCAAAAACTCCCAACAGAGGATATGTGTTCCCTAGCATAACGTCAGCTCAGCGAGACGTGCAAAGTCCACCCATGTTATCATGTCACGTCATTTATACATTATAATAATTAGTTCTCAATGTTCATGTCACGATAGCGATACGAGTTTCCGCCAAATACAATTCCGCAGAGATAATGACACAAACATAAACAGGTACGCGCGTAGTCTAGCGAGTTTTGCAACAGTTCAACAGTCACGCATAGCCATCTCAATTACCGCAGAGTTTGGGAGCCGTGCGGCGCACCGACGCGATGTGTTGCAAACAAATCAACTTAATAAATAGGGTACCCAGAGAACAATGTAATGTCAACACAAGATGGAATATAAAAGCGCGATCCAAGTGACGGTCGGTACTGCAATTTACACGACACGATTAAAGTCAAAACGTGAAAATGTTATAAAACATACTTTGATTGAGATTGACCGGCACAATAATATAAACCGATGAATATAACAATGTTTTTATTCGTTATCTAAAGTTAAATTCTAAAGTATTCACCCGTCATTTATCGGTTACCGGCACTAAGAAAGATGACAACAATTTTTAAAGTGTATCTGTATTAAATAAATAGATCAACTACACAGAAACACTCCAGCCTTCATATTTCGCGTGTTAAAATAGACAATGTCGGAACCGACATAACCCACAACTACACACAAATCGCAAGTTATAAATGTCTCAGATCAGCGTGTCCCAAATCCAATCAGCTATTGAATTAACCCGGTCCGTGTGACGAGAATACGGATTCGCCCTATCCTCACGTCAAATGTTTATCTTTCATCTGGCAGAGCGTTAATGTAAGAGTACATCGTGTAATGGCAGGACGGCAGGAGTCGCCGACATCTATAGGATCAGCTGAGCGCGCCCCGATCACGGATTACCGACCTAACCGCCCCAGAGCTCGCATAATAAAACTTTGCAATGTGTGATCTACTTTGTTACTAGCAGCGTTTCTTAAAGTGAGGTCCCTGGGCCCCAGGGAGTGAATGGTCTCAGCAGCGCGGCTTATACCTGTCATGGACTGTCGTTAAGTAATAATATCAACCAAATGTTTATTATTATGTTTTCTTCAGGGCCCCTATTCTGTATGATAGTGTAGCCGCGTAACGCGGCGGTGTCATGTTATCTTCGAGAAATGTGCGTGGAATGGTATTCTGTAAGACAAATTTCTATAGTCCTAAACATGATGCGTTGTGTTACGCGCTTGTTACGCACTGTTAATATAACGTGCCGGATAGAGAATAAGGCCCCTGATTCATTTTATCCGCGTCAAAACCCTTTGGCGCAATAAAATCTACTGAGGATATTTTACTTTAAAATGACCTAAATGCGAACCGAGATCTGGAGCTAAGTTTGTGGTAAATTTCATCAAAATCCATTCAGCGATTAATGCTTACGCTTCCAACGAACACCCGAACGTAAAACATCTAAAAAAAACTAATTTATTTTAGGATGAGGGATTTTAGAAGATTTTCTTTCACTTTTTTAACTACATATACTTACATGTTATTATCTTGTTAAATGCGGTTCATAACACGTTCGTAACTTTGTAAATAGTTCGGCACTATAAAAAGTTTAGGAAACCGTGTTCCATACCTCAGAGCACGCTCCAGCAAACTACAAAGACATACAAAACGTGAAACAAAATCCAATTCATAACAATGTATACAAAACGCCATCCAATTATTTAAGTAATATTGTGATACTTTGGGTCAAATCTCACATCTCGTATCTAATAACAGTGCTCTCGAAGGCAAAACACACATATTTTCCGGGGTTCGGCATCGGCTAAACGCAGCGACCTCTGGCGGACAATATTTTGTTCGGCTCCCGCGATATCGGTTTATTCAAATGCTTCGTGTCCGACCCGGGCTCAAAGAATCAACCTGCATAATATTATACATATTGAAATTCTTCCACCCCTGAACATCTACGGTATATTATTCTATGAATAAGTTTATTGCACGCAGATGTGTGAAATACGTTTGTGCTTCAATGCTAAGGAAAAGCAATTATGTGCCGGCAAACAAGTTTTAACTATTCAAAGAATCGATCGGATTTTTTATTTGTTTAAAAAAATCTCTTATTTCCAAAAAAAAAATTATCTTTAAAATATTTACTACAGGGGGTTGCTCGCAGCTTCGCACGCGTAAAGTGCCTTCCCGCTACAAAAGTTCCTATATTAATGTAGCAATCCATAGCGTCATTTTTACGCCGCCAGCGCCATCTATTTTAAACATTAAAATGTTTCCCACGGCTGCAAACTACAGGAATAAAAGTAACCTATAGGTTAATCCAAGTTATCTTCTAACCGTGTTCCAAATTATATCCATCCGTTCAGCGTTTACTGTGCCTACTTCTTCTAAACATCCATACATTTTCACAGACATTGGCAATTATAATTTTTATTATAATTACAATTTTACTTGAAATTACCGATATTAACTCAACCACTAACATACAAACTTGCAGATAATTATTGAGTAAAAAAATATGCAAACAAATCTATCCCCCTTCTTACATTAGAATGCGCCACACTTGATCACGAGTACTGGGAATTTAAATAATCAAAAAGTAATATTGGAAGTAGACCGGTGTACATAGTGGCGAGGCGAGCAATAATTCAATGATTCCTATCAGATATCGCCCGTTCCTCGGGGAAATCGTGTTTATTATGATTTGGTCGTGTCGCCTATCGACGCAGTGGTGACGCGCCGGCCTGGCAAACAATCCTGGTTATAATATACACACATCAAAGCCACGGACTCTGGCGCGACTACTTCAAAAGCAAAATTTTATTGGAAGCATTTACATTTTTATTGGCATGCTAGGACACCGCAGCCGGTTCCGTCCTGAAACGTAAGTGTTTTTGAATTTTCTGATGTGTATTTTATTATCTGATTTTATGTATGTTCGGTATGACTACACGTTATAGTGGAAAAAACGTTAGCCTCACCCATTATTCTTCTTGGATATGATCGATCTGTACAAAACGTTCTTGACATGACGTTATAAATATTGTATTCTAGTGTCAATGTAAATTAAGGAAAATGATATTTTAAATCTACTCTGTCTATCTCTTAAGACAATACACAAAACTACTTAAGAAACAAATTATATCAAAGATACAAATGGCTTCAGTGCACAGAGTGATAGAGAAACTTTAGATGTACAATATTTCCAATGAGAGGAATGAAAGATATGAATCTTTATGGAAAACCATTAGGTAAGAAAACCATTGTTTGTGCTATCTATAGGCCATGTTTGGGCGGTTCGTGATTGATTCCACTGTAATTTCCATACGCGTGCTCGGCTCATATTAGCCACTTTATACACCCACCAGCATAAAATAACCTACCTCGCCCCTCTACTTGTTTATGCAATGAAACGAGAGGGAGGGAAAGCAATATCATTTCTGAGGCCAGGCTTATCTGGCCGACTTTCCTAGAACTATACAATTGTATGCCGGGGCGACCTCGCGGCGCCTGCCGAGTCACGCACATATATTTTTTCAGTCTTAAAATCTATTGCCATTTATTATACTGATGTTACCTACGTAATAAAAGAACTGGAAGTCAATCGAACAATGAACTTTTATGGATATATCCTAGATTAATAATAATATATCTGCCTTTTCTTTACACCTAGAATTATGAACGTTCTTTTATATTCTTCTGAATAGTAGATTATACAAACTAGATCTAGTTTCATAGGAAAACGTCTAGACCTAGTTGTTTGTCTGTTGTAAACAATATTTCGGAGTCTAGGTAGGCTCTGCCTATATGTAAAAATCTATACTTGACTTCTTTTTAGTTTTTATGAATAAAAGTTGTTTTTTAATTGAGCGGAGTTTGTTAATCTGGATATTTGAGTTGAGAGCGTGCTTGTTTGCTTTACTTTTACTTTATGCCATTTAACTATATACTGAGTCATTTTTGTTAGTTGGTAGGCCAAGATGTTTTAATTACATGTATAAGATTTCCTTGAATTTTATTTTTTTTCAAGTTCCTTCTCTATATTATGAACTTATATCATGGCCAATAGAAGTACAACGTTTTCTCTTTACATATTAATCCTACTTATATTATATATGCGAAAGTTTGTGAGGATGGATGTATAGATGTATGTATGTTTGTTCCTCTGTCACGAAAAAACTACTGAACGGATTTAGATGAAACTTTACAGTAATATTGGTTATACATCATTATAACACATAGGCTACAATTTATAATGATTTTATAATATAAAATATAGACCTCAAAATGTACAAAAAAGAGTTCAATACTTGAACATTTCGTGTGCGCTGATCCAACCTAACCTAACCGACTTCAGGATTTCTGTTTACAACATCGGACATTAGTTGTTTAGATGATATTAGATATTTAGATGAAATTGGGCGGTATTAGGTGATAATAAAATAAAAAAAAAATAACATTAAGTGACTACGTCGTTGATGCTCTTTGCATAGGTATATTACTTTTAAACATTTATTACATTTACCTAATGCCAATGTAATTATTAACAATTACTGGTAAAATATAAAAATCATCAAGACGATCGATGTCTGTACATTATAGATATTGAAAAAAAACTGTATGTAAAATACAGATATTTAGCAACAGAAGCCAAAACAGATTTTACATTTTTTGTATATCTGTTTGTATGTTTGTACACGCTTCACGCCAAAACTAATATATAGAATTGAATACAATTTTCACCAATATATTAATACTTGTCTTACTTAAAATATAGTCTCCATTTTATCCCAGAAAATAATAAACCGAGACTTTTATCCCGAAAAAACTGTTTCTCGGGAACAAGACCGCGATCCAAAGTCAGTTACTAATAGTTCTAAATTAATCATTTCTACGTAACATATAGGTATGTAGATAACAAACATCATTACATAAATAACAAAAGATATTTGGGCAATTGTCGAAATATCGCATTTAATGTCGTAATCTGCCCAAAAATCATAAAACTAGTTTGTCGAATTTGATACTAAAATAACAACGCGTATAGGCTAGTGCAAAAGTTTTTAATGTTTTGGCTAAATTACTTTTCGGTCTGCAGCCATAAACTCAACATCACTAGAGTAACATGCGAAGAAATAATAAACAAACGATTAGTATTATATCGGTGTCGTTTGATTTCTGAAATTTTAAAAGCCGCGAGTTAGAAAAATATTGCTTCATCTTTATAACCCTTACTTGATTTTTTGAAAATATTTCTTCAGTTCTCACCGAAATCATTTTGTATTGTAATTACAACTTTAGGAGACAAAACGAGATAACATCTTAGAAAAATGTAACTCAACACGTTAATATAATAGAATATACTATATTCCAATTAATAAACTTTCAAGCACGCATGTGCACAAAATATATACACTATATACTCCAACTAATAAAATTGATCACAAAATGCATACAAAATACGATCACCATTGCCATCACGGGATTAACAACATGCGTGTAAAGTTTCATCAAAACGCGGATTAATCTTTCCGTTACGATGGAGTAATGAACAAAAATACAAACAGGCTTTTTGATTTATGGTCGAGCTATCGTTAGTCGGCTCATGTTCATTTGCAAAATAATTTCTTAATAGAGCCAGCCAAGTACGTGACCTCGGAAATAAAATAGGTACATTCTGTTTTCTGCAGGCGTTATCCTCCTATATAAAAGGAATAGGGGATTTTTGTTGCTTATAATCTTTGAGTTTTAGTTTCTATTAACAGAAAATCTTTAGGGCCCGTTTTACAACTTTTGAGTTGATGCTACACTTCACAAAAATATATAACCCGACTAAATACAAGTTACACTCTAATCTACGCTACCAAATAAATAGTAACAAAATGAGTACCATCTTCATTAACTGTTTAATACGATTACTATCAAATAAAATTATTTGAAACTTGTAAGCAGGCCCTAAGACTTTTATTGGTATTTTAACTCTACGACGTTTATACTTCGTTGATTTTCTATGGCGTAAAACATTTAATAAATAATTTTATAAATTGTTAGTTTAAAGAACACGGAAGATAATTTTTTAAGTTTTCATTGCCTATAAACCAAATACAGATCAGTTACTTCTGTAGTGGGATCTTTTTATAAATCATACTGTAACATAAACAAAAACAACCATACATCTATTTTACGGGCATTATTTCTAGAGTAAAAGTAAATAAGAGGCGCGAAGCAACCGCTGTCATGTAGGTACACTAATAACAGCTCGGGTGACAGGGAACTGCCAACAGATATTGTCGTCAATTTGTTTCGGCGCACAAGTCTTGCTGCTTAGGATTCGAGCGACGCCCGGCCCGCTCGCCTTGCCTTATGAACACACCAATAAGAACAACAAAGTTGAGATGTCGGCCGATTAGCCACAAGTCACGTTATCATCCCTTTTTTCGGCCCAAGTAAATATATTTTCTTTATACGGCCCGTGTCCGAACAAATACGAATGATGCGAAACTATGTGGAAATGAGTAACGCGTTTGAATACGTGTGAGTAATCGTTTATATGTAAAGTAACAGATTTTTGTCAGCATATAATATGGTTCGATACATAAAAAAAATAAATCTGATTGCCCAAAAACGTGTCTCTGGCACACGTTAAGGCGATACCTCAAGGTCCATTTTCATACATTTTGTTTCACCTTTAATCTGGGTAACTAAACAAGTATTGGCAAGTAAAGAATTTAAATTCACGTCTAGTTAGTGATTAGTTCTCGCAGTTGAAAGAAAAACGTAAAAATAATTAATAATCATAGATATTTCGGCCTTTAAAATTTAATATGACGAAATTTTAAAGGCCGAAATATCCATGATTATTAATTATTTTTACGTTTTTGTTTCAACTGCGAGAACTAATCACTAACTAGACGTGAATTTAAATTCTTTACTTGCCAATACTTGTTTAGTTACCCAGATTAAAGGTGAAACAAAATGTATGAAAATGGACCTTGAGGTATCGCCTTAATAAATAAAAATAAGGACTACCATTCCCGCTTGATATCCTTTTCGCAATGGAGTATTATCTGCAATTAAATCTCAAGCTAATTTCTATCTTTCGCGCGGATATGATTATAAAAAAGGTACGCCTAGTTGTAACACGTAGACGCATTAGGTATTCTGCAGTGTACTTTATACTAGGGCGTCTGGCAAGGCGGCAGGGCTAGTAAGCCTTATTTGAGCCGAGCGCGCGTGACGAGAAACTGGAAACTGAACTTGTGTGTCGTGTCGCGTCTTGTCGCCCGAATTCTCATCAAATCATCCCGCGACAATGTCGCGCCAAATCCCAACACGGGATCAAAAGATATTAGAGCCAAATTGAACTCGAGCTGATGGTGATACCTAATTGCATACGCATGTCTAAAATTTCAACACATGAACGTACAATTTCTGTGTTATTTTAGCGTTTTTGGGATAATTAGAGAAGTGAATTTGACATATTATTTTTAGGAGATACTGTTTTCCTCGGCTCTATAAAATAATTACCATTAAAACCTTGTTTTTAAAGTATTTAAAATGAACAAAATTACCGCACTAAGAGCGGACCTAGAATTCTGTAAAACCTGAATAAAACTTATATAATCTAAACATTAAAATAATGTTTAATCACATCACAGTTTTAGTTAGAGCGTTACATAAATGTTTTTCACTAAAAGAATTTTAATTCACAAGTGCTCCCTAATCTTGTAATAAGTTTGTGCAAATCAATCGTGATTGCCCACAAGAATTGGATTACAAAGTTTTATATAAATTAATGTTACTCCGGCAACGAATAATAGGAGGTAGAAACAAACAACTTATAGTACAAAATTAGTTGGGTAAAGTCGTTCACTTAAAAAAGCCGTAGCGACACCTGTTAGACGACACTTTTAAATTATCGCTACGGATAAAAAGTGACTGGATAACCGAATGAGATCCTTCGCCGGCGACTGCTGCCCTCACGAATCATTAATTTTAATTCGTATCCCGTGACGACAGTCTATTTAATGAATTATTGGGAATCGCTGGAGTGGCCCGCCTTCCCACCCCGCAGACATCCTACAGTTTTTTTGGGTCTCAGTATAATGTGAAAAAATGTTACGCTGCTTCGCTGCATACTAATTGCTTGTTGTGCTTCTTTTTAAGTAATATTCAGAAGTTACCGAGCGGAACTTCGCCAGCGCGAGACAAGATTAACAACTTTCACCCCTGATCGATCACTTAACATCGCCATTTTATAAGCTTCAATTTCAAACCACTTTTATTCGTAAAATATTAAAGGGGACGAAAATAAGAGGTGAAACTCTTAGAGGAGTAAGCTGCTTGTCATGCACTAAACCTTTACATATTTTAATGGTGTCTCATTCTTATTCCGAGTAAAGTCGCAGGAGAAGGACATCAGAAATGGTACCGCATACCAATAACAAACGCTTTACTTTACCGGAATAATCATGATCCGTATATAAAATCAAAGTCCGTATATACAATCGGCCGACCTACATTTAGGAACATTTCAGGAATTTAGTGGCGTAATAATCTCGCTGGGTATATTGTCTTATACGTGCGAACGTTGTCATGCGTCTAGCAGCCAGGGGCATAAAACTTGTATTTTTTAAACTTTTGCCTTCCAGTAAGCCGGAGCAGGAAAGTTACAATTGTATTCCCCTCCACCCCGTTCAATATGTGACCTGCTTATTTATTGGAGAAGCGTCGGCAAGTTCTCAGACAATATGTCGCGAGCCACTCGAAACAAACGCACGTCGAGTCGAAGACTTAAACAAAACACAATTTATCCGGCACAAAAATACGTTGCCTACCTATTTAAGTTATTTCAGGATGAGTAATGTTATGGCTCATTACAACTCGATAGTTTTGTATTTTTATACGTAGACAGTGGATGGGAATCCGAAGTGGTACATCGGTCCATGTGGGAGAGTAGCCGCTCAGTATTCAGAGCGCAACCGTCATTAGCCGGTCCAGACGTTGGATTTCCCGAAGCAGCTCGAATGTACCTACTCTAGACCTGCTGAATAATGATGATATCGAATAAACTTAACGTACAGTTCATTTGAGACCTATTTTTCTATTTCTTTCATGGAGTTTGATTGCTTGACTGGACTTTACAAAATTGGTTTGAGTCAACGCGAGCAAATCAACTTAGATTCATGTTTAAAGGTAAATATCGGCTAATCGTCAACAATTTTGGTGATATCGTAAGTAAATCTATGGAAACCAAAATGCCTCATGCATTTAACTTTCGCTGTTGTTTTACGGAATGCTGAAATTTAAATACAGAATCCATTTTGTGTTCAAATGAGTTTTCGGAATAGCCAATTAGTTGTTAGCGCCCGGCCGCCCTCGTTCGCTTTCATTAGGCTATATAGTTTCCCAAATATCTGAGCCCCTCAAAGATATATCTTTCAGTTGCTTTTCCATTTTCTTCTAACAGTTTGCTTATGCGGCGGGCGGGGAACAACTCAGTTGTAAAATTTTAGTGGTATTTCGCGGTTTGTTCAACGCCCCGAGCGGCCAATACAAAAGTTCAGTATTTTTCTTCAGAAATACCTTAAATTATTCTATAATTAACTATTAAATTGTTCATTTCATTTTAAAATTCACCATAAAATTTTTACGTTCAATATTTTTTTTACTCAAATTTGTTTTTGCTTACTTATTTAAATAATAATAGGTAGTCAACTAACACTAAAATATTCTCCTTCATCACAATGAAATTGTAAATAATATTAAAGTAAATAAATAAACTACAAAAATATATAGCAACATATTTTTACTATAACTTTATTGTGTCGAAAACTAATAAAAAATAAAACCTTACAATTCACGGATAAAATTATTATATACATAACCTTTCGTCAGTATGTCATTACTCATTATTAACATAATAATTACAATATCAACACGTCCATTTAATAATATTATTACGTCAATTTTGTTCAAGAGTTGAATTTTGGAGGAAACACTTAACACGTCTTAAAGCCCGTTTCTAATCCAGAATATGTTCCATATAAAAAACTTTTTCCGATAAAATTATTTAAATACATAAAAACAAAGCACTTTTATTAAATAGAAGAAAGAATAAAAGTGAAAGCATGTCTTTATTCGGCTTATACTAGTGAAAATGTTACACTAGCCTCTTTCACAACTTCTGACTAAATATTACTCGTCACATAAGTGTAAAAGCCGACCAAATACAAAAGTCACACTCTAATTTATGCTCCCCAATAAATGATAATAAAAAGTGTACTATTTACATTCGCCGTTTAATCTAATAACTGTCAAATTAATTTTCTTGAAACCTGTGAAATAGGCCCTCAATGTTTCGTTTAAAACATTTTAACATGATATATGTATAATTTTACTCACTTCAAAATATGACTTATCCAGTTGGGCGTTCAAAGACGTATAGACTGTGGATATGAGCCCTTTGGGACCTCCAGCCTAAACCATCCTACCTCCGGGCCAAGGGCAAATATACTGGTAGCCTCGCAAAAAATACTGTGTAAAATGTACTTACATGATTTTTTTTTAATAGGCTACAGATAATATTGAGGATAGGTTTGCTTTCTAAGGACCAAATATTTTTATAACAATTCCAACTACGAAGGTGAATGTCCAAATTAAATTTTGATTACAAACAAACCGTTACTAAGAAATTTAATTACAATCAAAACGTTACCAAAAGCTACGAGATATTTATCCAAAAGCAACTCTTTAAAACGTGCAATTCCTTTCTTGTTTCATAACGCAATCTTCTCGGCTTCTTATCTAACAACGAACATATCTCGCCCCCGCTCTCGAGGAAAATCATCCAATATAAAATCGGTTTAATTTGCGCTTTTCGCACTCAATGGGATGGAATAATATCGGGCAATTTGGTTACCGCTGGCATAAATATGGCGGGCCGCTCTGTAATTGTAACGCGGGCAATTCGCGCCTCGTAACGACCGGGAGGAGAAAACTTCGTCAGTTTGAGAGCTCGATGGACCGGCGGCGCGGCGAGAGAAGACGCCAGCCGGTTAGCGCCGCCGAGTCGGCCCCGCGCGCCGGCAGCGCCGAGACACGCTCGATGCAGCTCCGTCACTGCTCTTGACCTCGATAATCGAAAAACTTCACAATCTGTTCTGTACGAAAACGAGGGACGAACAATTATTTGAGACTACTGTGTATGTCGGATCCAAAACAGCTTTTTGGCATTCGGTACTCTTCACAGATAGCAAACAAGAATATCTTATAAATAATGATAAAATACAACGAAACAAAAAACATAAAGTAAACTATCATTACAATCAATTGGTTATGTAAACAAATCCCGCATGAAATACGTAACATATCGTTTTGTTTACAACATATACGCATTACGAACAAATATTAGCAACGTTTGAGAAACAAAACACAAATAGATCACGTAGGGCAATCATACGGAAATCATTGAAGTTCTTTATTTGATAGCAGCATGAGTAACAACGCGAGGAGCAATTTTCTCGTTACGCATGACGGAATAGGGAGCCGACAGTCGACACACGCTACTGCGTGTAGCGATACACAATGGCCAGTACTTTCCCTCTCAGATTACAAGCGCGCCGTCTACAAAACAGATCCTGTTGATACACCCAGCACAAAAGTAATTACCAGGACGGGCCTCTTCTTTGCTCCTTTGCTTAACGTAATAGAATAACGAATGTCATTTTCTTTTACTCTGACCCTTCCGTGGTTCGCGCGGGGAATGCAAAATTCCCGAAATTAGAGTGAATAAACCTGCGTTGTAATTAAAGTCGGGTGCCGAGCGCGCAGGGAGCGTTGGCCGCCCATCTTTCTTGGCTGGCCTACGAATTAAGCACCGAATTGCTTTAGTAATTCGAAGTATATATTCCTTGCTCTCTGTTAAAAGTAAATCACTTTTACTGTCTCGATTTTCGCCACTTAACTCCCTAATCTTCTAATATCGCTTTTCTTTGCATTTAAGTATGTAAATTGGGACGCGTAGCTATAAATTAATTATAATATGTCTTGAATATTGCTCAAGAATTCACCGGGCATATTTAACGCGTGGACTTATGCCAAGTTTCAAAAAACTTTTCAAAATGATATTTTCAGAGGCCATTTATCTTTATTTTGAACAGTCCATACATCATGATTAATTATTCGCCAGAATATATAAATGTATAATAACTAAATATTTTCTTAAAGACAATATAAACATCGATCATTTAAACAAACTACAAAATCAACAGAAGCTTTAATTAAATTAGTTTTTTGCAAATATAAAATAATCTAATAAATTTTCGCACTGCCAAGACGAAATTTCTACACTCAATTACAAAAGTAAATAACAAAGGCATAAGTAAAGTTGACGGAGTGTTTATTAAACTACAATGTAGTGACGTTTCAGTTAAAGTAGTCGCCATCGACAATCAAGTGAAGCAACAGTTAAACTAGGAACGGCCCTCGACCACTTCCACCCAGCACCGCAGCCGCCCAAACTCGAGCAAACACTCGCCAATTGCCCTAGTGATGTCTTTGACGCTAAGGGATATCGATAATTCTCTATATAATCGATAAAGAAAACTATTCAACGTGGCGACATTTTTAAATACTAAGATGTAGTCCTTTGCAGGTTTTTCGTTACTAATGAGATTTGACATAGTTTAAGGTACGTCCAAAAAATGACAGAAGATGATAAAGAAAAGAGATAAGAGACTTGCCGCTCGCTTGATGATAACGACTGCTATTATAAAGTAACATCATCACCTGAACTTTGAATTACAAAGCACGGCGTTGTGTTTGTCACCCTAAGAAATTGTTTCTTTTTGTTATACGTAGTAATTACACTGACTAGTGTTTAAATAGGACCGCAAAAATACTTACATTATGTTTTACGAAAAAAAATAGGAATATTTTTAGCCGCTTAAAACAATCATTATTATCGAATAAAAACATGTAAAAAATATACTTAATAACGTAATTTATTTGTATTTATTTTACACACATCGACACCTTAGTATAGTCATCTTATTTACCGCCTAAAAATCGATAAGTAACCCCACCCCTAGCAAGAGTAGGATGGTAACAGTTTGCAGAACGGCTGATTGCTTTGATAATCGCCGGCTGAGACGTTACAAATGACGCAAGAACATTGTCTTGAACGGCCCCCGCAAGAACTAACCGTTCCCCTACAAGACACATTACAAAGGGAATATTCTTTGATATTTTATAGTATTATAGAGTTACATTGCATAAAATGACTACTGATACCTCAGCATGAAAATTTATAAATCATCTTAGTGTTTTTAATTATTTTTTTAGTTAATAAGGGATATATATTAATGAAATAGCTTTTGCTCACGGCTTTATCTGCGTGATTTTTTTCCTGCATGAAAGTTTTTAAAGTTATCTAAGTCTTTGTATATCTATTTTTGTTACGCACTATCAAAGGGTAAATGTCGCGTGCGATATTGGAAAATGAACACTAAATATATCTATTATTGGTTACAGTTTAGATCCACTCAAATTTGTGGCGAAAACGAGTTGACAGGTACACCTTGCAAGTTTAACTGTCGCTGCGCTTCGGGCTAAATGTAGGATTAGTGAACACAGTGCCGACAATCTTGCTATCGAGTTATTACAACATGATTTATCAAGACTCTGCCGTGTAACTGATGGAAATTACCCTTAGGACGTTTATTATCGATAATCTATTCTTTACTCGACTAGCTACGTTAAGTGAGATATCCCTATGCAAAATTGTAATAATCTAAGGTACCGTTTTACATATGGTACTCGTCACTTGAATTTATAACCCGATAAACTACCAATGTCATACTCTACTCTATGGTCCAAATACTAAATTGTACTAAAATGATTACCATCTACATTCTGTCTATGATAAATACAATAAAATTCACTTCAAAATTATGAAACAGGCCATAAGTTACCAGTTTGGCTTTGAGTTTGTATATTAAAATGCATTCGATTTTAGACTTAATCCATAAGAAGGAATATCTTTTTTATATCCTATAGCATTGTTGCATATATGGGCTATTCAACACTAAAATATTTTTTCAATTCGAACCACAGTTCCTGAGATTAGCGCGTTCAAAGAAACAAACAAACTCTTCACCATTTTATAATATCAGAAATAGATTAGCATGTATAAATCAGCATTGTAATATTATAGCTTAGCAAGTCTAAATCATTGAATTTGACTAGACTTTATATTTAAATTTAAACCTTATAGCTTAAACCTTAGAATGAATTTCTTACATTAATGTTTCTTTAAAGGTGGCCATAAACTTATCTAAAATCAACCGGAGCATGTAATGTCACTTAAATGGGTGTCCAAACGTAAATACATCCATGAGAATGTTCAGTATAATCTAACTACCGGGTAACATAATCATCATTCGAACTCCACAAGGAATTATATAGGTCAGTAATTAAGAACAAACTGGAGTTCCAGAATATTCGAGAGTTTGATCTGATATCGCGAACGTACTTTCTCTATGTGCGAGCACTTTACATCTCAAAACTAGATAATATTATAACTTCCAACTAAGATATGAATATTTAGTTGTAAATAGTGTTTGTACAGGAAGATGTTTTAAACAATTTGGGAATTCAATTTATTTTATGGTACGTGGTAGTTTTAAGGTGATAAATGCCTGTTGTAAGTTTTTTATTTATCCGATCATTTTATCCTCATTTCCGATTTTTATTGAACTAGCGTTTGCTCGCAGCTCTGCGATTGATTTTCCGGAATAAAAGTCCCACTTTATATTTTCCCGGAATAAAATGGAGCCTATATTTTAAGTCAGACCTTTAGCAATACATCGGTAGAATCTATATTCAATTGCAAACAGACAAAAATTAAAAAAATGTTTTAGCTCCTGTTTTTGCTACTACAGACGCCCGTATTAGTTTTTCTTGAATATATAAAATAACATACTTCAATAATGTACAGACAACGGCCCAATATAATTTTATTGTATGTATGCATACAATGTTTCAAATCACTAACACAAGATGTCGCTATATTTTTACACACAAATCCCAGTCGACGTTAACGCGATCAAACACGTAGAAAAATTTGCACTAGGCGTCCTACGCTCTTCTTACTACGAGTTTGTTAACCGTAGACTGTAAAAGACAAATAGAAAGTTACTTACAATATAAATCCAATTCGAGCATATCATTAACATAAATTTAATCGGCTTTCTTGTAATTTAAATTTCGAACGATACATTCAAATGTTATATCAAAAGGTTTATATACATTTAAACATTGGAATTGCAGTGACTAGAGAACGACATCCGGACAATGCAAAATAACTTACAAATGAAATTCAGTTTTGAAGCGGCAGTGTGAACTGGCTGAGTCAACTACATTTGCCAACTTACTAACACGCCAATCGAAAAATAGAAAGTTCCTCTCCACTACCAAAATCGAGACTAACTAAGTAACCTGATTTCTTCGAACTTTAGGTGACAGTTGTTTCTTTGCGAAATTTATTTAGTTTCGTTTGTTTGTTCAGCTATTGTTCTAGAAAACGCGGCCATTCGTTCCACCTGTTTAGATTTCAGTTTCAGTCATGAACACGCTTGCAATAGCAGAGCATAGAATTGACTACGTTTTCTCATTCCTTATAAATGTGAAAATATAAATATAAAAATATTTTTATATCTTTGAAAGCAAACGCCATAAACTACCGAATGGATTTAGATGTAATTTAATTTAGAAAAAAAAGGACCTAGTTACTCGTAGATAAATTTATAAGACTAGAAATGTGAACACAAAAAACTGACATAATTATAATGCGCCAGAAATGCAGAATTCAAATAATTTTTGCAACTGTCAATAAATTGTTTACAATTATTACTAAGGGTTTAGAAATGTGCCAAGAAACCAAAACACTTTTATCTAAATTTCCTGTTAGTAACTAGCGTACCAGAACATAATTTTTACAACAAAAACAAACTTCTTTCAAACACGCAACATTTTAAAAACTAAACACAAAAATCACTTAATTTCCTTAAAGTAAAAGTACCACTTGACAAAAGTAGGCGTCGCGTGTAAAATCAAATTAATGAATTACATTTTAAAACAAGACTAGAAGTGGCCCTTAAGTCGCAGCGTACACCAGCGGTAGATTCGCGTAAACACGGAAATTCTATCCAGACGGTTTACGCGGCCGGGGTCATTCAAGTTTCATTACCAATAGCTCCGACCTCATAACTTATTCAGTTAGGGCCAGGTAACGCGTTTTAACATTCCATTTGCTACCTGAAGAAACGTTATGGCCGGGGTGAACGTGCGTGTGCGACAGCCTCGGCTTATCCAATGCGCTAGCGTCGTGAGACATGAAAAAACCGGACAAGTGCGAGTTGTACTCGCGCACTGAGGGTTCCGTGCAAACGTGTGGGTAAGGTACAAATAAGTATATATTATGTAAGTTCAAAATGACTAACCTAACTACGTCGTTCGATCCCTACACATGATTATTGCAGCAATCGCAACTTAATAATCCTGTAATAGTAAATTCGCTTTTTTACAAAATTTTTCTTAACATATTCTGTAAGACATTGCTTCTTACAAAATTTTACGATTCTAGGTTACGGGAACTACCCTATAGGTTTAGTTTCCCCGTGAAATTGCAAAATATGCGAGATAAACGGCCATATCTTTGGATCGCGTTTACTTACAAGTTTGATTTTTTTTATTGCAGAAAGAGACCGAGTGTGTGATATATAATATTTCAGAACAAGGGTCTTAACAGATCGCCGGATAAACAGAAGCAACGTGATCCTATAAGGGTCCTTTTGCGGTACAGAATCCTAAAAATATAGTTTACTAGCTTTGACTTTGACTCGCGGTTACTCTCGATTAAAATCGTAGTTGGATAAAACTCATACTTACTTCCTTGGACGTCGATTTTCATTACATTCTTTTTGGTTGGTTAATCCTACAGTAAGAAACTTTTACATCTTACCAATTATGTCATACTTAGTGATGAAATTAGTAGACAGTAATATATTTTATAACTAGTTACCGAGTTTATAATACTATTGGCGTCATTATTCTAAGCATAGTATATAAAATTTTATGAGCGCGCGTTAATCTAAGGTGTAAAACAGAGGCGACCATAAGAAAGCAACATAATGAAACATGGTAAGTCCACAAACACACGTTGAAGAGTATATACGTTTACCCACAGCACTTAGGTAATAAAACCAAGAAAGTAGTTTTAAGGAAGCCCGCGACAGCCATTGCGGCCCCTATATTACCCGCTGCAAAACCCTCCTTATTACAAGAGACAAACAAGTTATTCGTTTCAAATTGAAAACTTTCCACCCCACTAGCCATGCTGGGGCTGCGGACCATAAATTCCCGCCAATTTTGTTTTATTTCGCGATGCAGGCACGGTCATAAAAGTAAGCTGGACGTGAGACAAAGCCTCTAGGCGGGATTACGTGGCCATCGCAATGGATCACTGCAGCCTGTGATATGGTGTCTAAACAACGGCACCTGACCTGGACCCGCCCGTGTAATTCACTGTCCGACCACAGCGTTTAATGCCCTAAACGACTTTGTTATGGTCACAAACGCAACCAAACGTGCTGTTATTCGTTTTGTACAGTTTAACGCGTGTCTGAAACCTATCGATGCAGCTTTGCGCTTACCAAGTTTGTGGTTTAACTGCGCCGCTATTAGCTATCGAAATACGCTTTATTTGGGTGTGGGGAATGCTTGTGTATTCTAACAGTTTCCCAACAATTGGTTTGACTAAATACGTTACATATTTAAACGTGTGGTGTAGGAAGAGCTGGGTATCCGCGGATCTCATCTGTTCTATTACTGGCATTGGCAGGAGGTCGCATGTGTGAACTTTGTTCCGCACTCATTGTTCTATTATAACTGGTTCTATACGAAACGTGTCGTGTAAGCACAAGTGTAAGCCAACAGCTTCCAAACATTGCTGTTTCTTTTATTTTAAACGAAGAGTTTCTCTCAGATTTTCGAAGAGAGCAAATCGTGCTTGGAAATAGTATTCGTAGCCAAGTTTTAGTATACAACCAATAACATCTCTGCAGACTTAATTAAGTATGTCCATATATACCCGCATACTCCAGTAAGAAGTGCCAGGTGAAAGCGAGCTCTTTTTACGATGGCTAAAATAAAATCACCACGCGTGAGTGAGAAGAGTTCTGATGCAACCACAACAAAGATACCGATGACGCAAATATCTACCTTAATACTGTTACACAAGACATACGTTCGCTTTAGAAACTCTTACCTGTGAACAAAACAATGCCTGGTTTACGGATAGGATTGCAAACAGTTGCTAGCCGTGTCCAAGGGTTATGATCCGACGTTTCAGCAACACGCCAAATTTGGTCCCCACATAAAAATAAAAAGTAAAGTACTCCGGTATAACGCGTACTGGAAACTTTATTTATCGCAGACAGCATCTCGCGACCAGGTGAATGCTTTTTAAAATAAAAAAGCAACTGTTTTTCTCGTTTTATATGCAATGCGAAACGGAGATCTGCGCCATTAGTTTCCATTACGAATCACGTAACAACACCTAAAACAATAAACCCTCTAATACTTAATGTGCGGTAAGAAAGAGCGTGGGAGCCAATTAATTTTTGCTGAAACCACGGTTTATGTTTTCCCGGATAAATAAGGAGATTTAGCGACGTCGCACAGAGCGAACTCATAAAATGGCTAACTCGCAACGGGCCACGACCAGTCGTAACTAAAGATTCTCGATAGAATAAACGCTATAGGTATTTCGAACTTTCCCGTTCATACTCTACTTTTGACATATTATATTTTACTTATGAATTGATAAATGAGAAACACACTTACGTTTAGTTGGGAGGATCGTAAAAGTGATGGCTCCCTGGTGCACGTGACAAACAGTGCATAAAATTGCACCGTAGCGGAGTCATTGCGCTGCATTTTATTTTCCCTGTGTGGGCGTAGAGGCCGGGCGATGACTAAATAATGACCAGGATAACGCAGTTTTATTGCCGCCTCCGTGTTGCGAATATATAAATGAACCCTCGAGGGAGTGTTAAAGACGCCGCCAAGAACTCCTGTCGAAACAAGTCGGGCTCAGAGAAATGGCGCCGTAAACCTCCCCATCCGCTGAGACGTCATTTTGCTCTCTCTACGAAAATATTGTACGGACACAAAAAAATAATAAGAATTGAATACTTTGTTACAACTATCCTATTTGACAAACATATATTACCAACCAAACGGCAGCAGTTATCTCCTAACGTGGTAAAACATATCAGTACGACATTTAATGTTTAAGATAGTAAATTACGTATAATGAATGTAAAGTCTTTACAAAAAAGGGCAACAGCAAAGAAAGAATTTTAAAAAATGTTTCTAATAGCAACGCTACGCAACAAACGGAAGTGAGCATATTTTATGTATTTAATTATGCCAGTTTTGCTCAGCTCCAGTTCAAATTGTGATTTCACAGTGTTAAAATATTAAAACTTTAATTGTATTCCACCGTCGGACTCCATAGCCGTAAAGAAGCCGGCGAGGCGCTCCGTTGATACACTATTAATGCAATTGTTCGAAAACAGCGCGGGGCAATAAAATTTAGCCTTCAGGTAGAATATTTCGCCCCACTTCGCTGCCGTGGCCATAATTTTTCGCATTGCGGATTTCAAGTGAACGTATTTCTCATTACCTATCTTATATTACGGTTTCATGACAGTCGGGTCCATTTTTAACGAGATTGTCTAAATAAGATTCCCTGATATTTGAATTATGTTTTGAAAAAATGGTTAAGTGCGAATATTATTTGCTTTCCAGGAGATGACTGTGCTGTTGTACGTATTCTGTTATGTCTGGTAGGCAGAGGTGCTACTGGTGCTTCCGTTTTTCGCGATGCGTATTCCGTCCCATGATGTGATAGTGTCCGATACAGCTATAGGCTCGGCCCTTAAGTCTATTCTCCAGACTGATACTGAGAAGAACTATCACTTAGCCCAACCCGGGGATCGATCCCGAGACCTCAGCACTGCAGGCGTACCATAATATAACTATGATACTGACGGAGTTAAGGTAGTAAAAAAATACATAAGTAATGACGTAAAGATGATAATTTATTTGTAACAGCTCAATATTATGTCAAATTTAGTTGCCTTAACCTATGTCTACTCATTACAATAATTAATTATGTACAAAGAGCTTTAATACTAAATAACATTGTAATATTATAGGTCGCATAAAATAATGACTGAAATTATAGTACCATAAAATATAATACATTTCATACAACGTTTTATCACATTCCTCGAAAATATCGTAAAATTTTCTATTGCAATACTTTGGCCATATCTTATTTATAACCTGTAGAGTTTTACTCCCCCACCGTTCCTGTATTCAATAAATCTTAAAAATGTTTTTGAGACCGTAAATCGATGAGAGTTCAATTACATTATCTTTGGATTGCTTAAAAAACATTTGTATATTGTTCTACTTAATTCTGAATTCTAATATTTTAGATACCACGAAATAAGTAGGCGACCGGTAGGTAATAACTTTCGTCATTTATGTTTACCAATTGAGATAAAACAGACATTCGAGGCGTCTCGAGGTTTAAATCCCACAATTGCGAAGAAAATTGGTGGTGCAATGGAGCGTTCGTGTTTGATTATGCGTGGTAGAGTCATTTGTACAGAGTTTTGTCTATATCATGAATAAACCAGAGCGATTAGTACCACTATATCACAAAAAATAATAGTTTAGCTTCTGTGATCCTACAATGATATTGCCAACATTAAAATCGCTCCTTTTCCTGCATCTCCACTTAATTTCGACCATTTAAAATTGGGATGTATTAGACCTTTTCATAAACATGCACATTCACCCAATCTACAAATTCGTGCATATTTATCAGAGATAAGTATAACTTGAAGTTAAACTTTTAACAAAAATACTGCTCACCTACTTTTAGTTTTGGTCTAAGAAATTGGTGCAGATTTAACTCGTGTTAAGAAATAACATAATATTCACTATTCAATTATCGAGTGCAACGATAAAAGTATAGGTCTTGTAATAATAAACCTAGGTATTAATTCCGAACTTCACCGCAAACCTAAAACAAAGTCTGCATCGCGCTAGCAAATTTTTAACAATGTTGACACGTGTACTGCTACACCGAAACGCTAATAAACTGGAAAATTTTAGAGGCAAACTCCTTGTAAAGATGTTATATTACTTACAGACCGCAAACACTTTGTTATAGCTCTATGCCATATGGGGGGAAGGAGAAAACTAAATGTAAAAATATCTAACCACATTTTAAGCATATTGTATTCGGTATAAGTGACAGGGCTGGAGAAAATCATTTATTAAAGAGATTGACATTTATTTTTATTCTTCCCCGAACATATTTAGTGAGATTTTACTATTAGCAGTATAATGAAGTGTATATTTCGAATTGGACTTAATATTATTATAGTTAACACAAATTATAACATTACCACTTTAATTTAGTGATTTAGTCTTCAAAACTAATTTAAATTTTTCATACATTAAAGTTTCTGATGATAATCTCATACATTTAAAACAACAAAAGATTATGTAAATGACTGCAGAATAAAACGAATGTTTAGAATTTCAAATTTACTTTCACCAACAAATCTATGGATTAATCGTTCAAGCAATCCAATGTCAGCTACACTTTGTAATTGTACGTATGGGCCTACAACCGATCCGGTCTGTTCAGCTCAGATATCTAAGCCTGTGGGATTTAGAAACCACCAGACTAATCAACACGTCTAAGTTTGATAACGAATACTATCACTAGAAAGCAATCGCGAAGCATTAGCCTCGCCTTGGAAATTGGCCGCCTTCCTTTTGATTATTAATATAAGCGTCGCTATGAGCAGAGTTCTTTATTTAGCCCATTCTTTTTAATACAAAGGTCAAATCAAACGGAACCCAACGCAAAAATCAACTTTCTTTATCTACTTCATATGTAATAAGACTGATTTTTCAATCATCAGATAAGTTATCAGTGTAATAAATTATAGCCTGATTAAATATAAGTTCGACACTATTTAACTATTATCGTCACAGTTGTAATTTTTTATTTCTTTATGCTGTATTTCCTACGAATAACTTTTATCTGATGACTGCAAAATCGGCCCCTAATAACAATTTTAACGTCATAAAATCCTCTTCGGTGGTTTTAGTTTATTTTGCACCAATCCAGTTAGATACGCCCTACTTTCATGACTCATTCCTCTATGTCAATGTCATGTTATAACAAAAATTACACTAATATATTATAATTTGTTGCGTAATCATTCGCAGTACCAAGTTGTTCGGCGAATTTTTTTATCACCCGACGACCGACGCACTTCACCCGGCACGCCTCGCAATGAATTATCTGAAATAAATGAAAATTCTTATTAATTAAAAATCATTTTTAATACAAATCAATGAGAAGTGACTCAATGAAATAAAAGTAAAGAAATACCAGGGAAATACCACAACCAAAATAAAAGAAAGTATATACTGCCAGACACAGATACGTATAATTTGAAATGTAATAAATAAGAACGATTGTACACACTTAGTACAAGTAGATATATACCATGCTACTGCAGTATACCTGTCGCAATGCCTATAATCAATGTTGTATACAATTACTTCAATAATAATAAAAACACTCAATTAATTGAGCAAACAAAGATATAACTACAGCTAGCTACATAGTACAAGAGCATAGACAATAGATTGGACTGCCACCAAGCACCAAATACATTTATTTATTTATAAGTTCTCCAAAAAATAACACAAGGATTAATTATCTGTTATAATAACAAAAGGTAATAATACAATGTGCATCTTCAATCTAAGGAGACACAGCATGCATAACTAAAATAAAGAAATAACAGAAATATATTTATCAAAAATGCAAGTAGTACTGGACAATCTGCAATCGACAGCCTATAGATTACTACACACGCTTACCAACATTAATGTAATAACTACAATTATATTTTCATCACTGTTAAAATGTTTAAAAAATCAAACAATAAAACTATATTTATAAAAATTGAAGCCCTTCTAGCGACATCTATTAATACTTTGGTAAAGCTTCATCAGAGTAATTGTTAATGGAACACCAATCCATGTAACTTTCCCTGTATTCAATGCGAAATCCCACGAGATATTCTGAATAACCATGAAAAAACTATTGTTCGCACTGGTCATTATTAAAATATTCTGCAGAGAAACATGAAATGTGATAAATCAGCAGCAAAACAACCACAAGCGAAGATACACATAATAAAAGCTGTGCAAACATGATTGTAAAATATTTGGAAGCGTGCCTAAATTTTACTGACCTACAAAGCAATTCATTGATGCAACTTCACGACTACGAAACCACCTAACAGACCTGGAGGAGAGATGGTATGTTCAGGTAACTCTTCGCCAACTTTCAATAAGTTAAATCTACTAGTAATATCACTATCAGATATTTGAAATATTTTAAAAATGTGCAACATTCAAGACTTGTGCCGAATAAAACCTTAATGTCTATGCAATTATGGGGTGAAAAATTGTTTCAACATAAATAACCATTAATCAAAAAGAGGTATAAAAAGCAAAAGTCAATGACCCAGTGCATGTGCAATTAAGTACTTTCAACACGAGAGTCTGAAACTTCCCACCCCTGTAGCATGAATTCAACACAAAATCTTTAAAAATGAATATGCGTATTTACACAAATTGATTAATAATGTTAAACAACATTAAAGTAATTTACATCATATAACCAAACAAATATTCAAAGCAGTGCATACTATTATTAAATACCACTTACATTTATCATCATTCCGTTCAGACTCGTTCGAATTTTGACTGTCCATGGACGTCGTCGATATTCTCTTACTACGCAGTTTCTGCAACAATTCTGGAATAAAACAAAAAAATATTGATTGGGACGAGTTCACAATAAGAATTATAAGAAGACGCCACATTAAAATGCAGAACTGGTTTCAAGCAGGTCTACCTAAAGTAACGGATGTGTTGTGTTTGCAATATTGCAAACATATTTTAAGAACAAAGAATATCCAATGTGTTTTTGTAGGATGTGAAATTCCGCTTTACTAATTTTTAGGATCTATTTTTGATTACAACAATTTTTATTGACGTAAAATTTTGATAACGCAGTAAATTTAAAATTCTAGAAGTTTGATAAGAGTACCTACGTATACAAGATATGGAACATTACTTCAGAGTAATCCTGTTGTATTGGTATACTAATACAGTGAGCAAATATACGACGTCCTAAGTTCACTTGCTATACATTCTACTGTGTGTGAATTCTACGGTGTGTCGGCAAATTTAAAGCTGCAAAAGATTCAAGCCTCATATATTTTTCGGTGGTCGCAACATTTTCAAATTCAGTTTATCTGACGATCGCGTTTTGTACGGCTATCCATTGTGGCACAAAAAGCCAAGGTGTTTGAAAGAAACCTAATAAAACCGATGTTTGATTTACAATTGAAGAAAATTTAATATAAATGTATGAACAATTAACGGTATTATATTTAAGTACCTTAAGATAAGTGATAACAAATCTTCAAATAGCATGTTACGATATTCTGTAAACATTACTTTAAATAAATGATGACGATTTAATAATTACTATCACATACGTGGGTGAAAGTGAATTTGCAAATCATTTTGGAAAGATCTAAATATAAGATGTATAATTTTAAACATATCTAGTCCCTACTTTGAGTACATTTCAGTACAGATATTCAAGTAAATACAACATTTCATCAGCTCAATTGTTCGTCTGCCAATATAATTGTTAACACAATTTCCCCTGTCGCTGTTATCTCGGTGGAGCCGCACCTGACGAGGTGAGTTGATAAGCGACTGATAAAAACATTACATTCCAAGAATACATTTGCGACATATCTGCGTCTACGTGAATATTAAATTACGATTCATCGTTAAACATGACATGGAATTTAAGGAAATCGATAAAAGTATTATCCTCTATAAGTATTGATTGTCCATCGTTAGTGTCGTGAATAATTTAGATATTTACAGCTATAAAATAATAGTCCAATTCGATGTTATTACATTCATATTACCGTGCAATTTATAAAAACCTATCCGAAATCAAATTAAGACTCAAACAATCTTGGTATATAACAAATAACTTTTAATATTGTACCAATCGTGCCGCACAATAAAACTGGCGGCAAGCGACATCGACTGTATTGGCGATAAACCGAAATACAATACTGGCGAAGATCGACCCGAGTACCTTCTGCCTACTGTACTAACAACACAAACTACTGGATCTCTGTGCAAACTTCGTAAATCGCATTGGAATTACGATTCAACTCCACCGTCTATTGGTAGCCCTATACATTTCTTATAATTTCGGTACAGAGGTTTTAACTTTGGTCATCAAATATACCATTAAGTAGACTGCTGGACGCATGATTCACACACAAACCGCATTGTACTCAGTGAACCAAATTGTAATTCTGTTTAGTCAACAATCCATTGTAGCACTTGAGGAAATAGCAATTGTCACTAAACAGCATTAAGTAACAAAGAAACGCGTTACCAGAAAGATTTAAGCGCCAGTTTCGCCTTATCGGTGTAATCTAAGCGAGAAATGTGGCATTGTAACAGTGCGAGTTCAAACGATCGTAATTTCGTCGCAAGATTCCCTCGTGTTTCCATCTAATTATCCAAAGAAGGTTGCTTAAACCCGACATTCGTACCTACAAATGTAAAATACTGGAATGTACACGCGAGATAAAATCGCAATCGCGCGTGTGAAACTATTTAACTTAAATCATTCACCTAGTTCTGGAACATGTGACACGAACGCACGTAATAATAGCAAACAAAGTATCGGATACACATGCGATTTCATTTACAAAACAAAAGCGACGCCAAAGGAAAACGTCGGGCACGGCGTGTTCCCACAGACGCATTGCACTGCACATGCAAGCGCCAACGATGTTCAATAAAAAACGCTGAGTCGTCGACCCCGAGTGCGTCACTCCATGATAAAGAACCTCGCTTCTTCCGTCACGTATAAATACAGGGAGCAGATGACGATCCATTAAAAAGTTTGTTCGTATTAACTATGCGGGAATTAGTTAGACTTGCGTGCCAGATGGACTCAATGAATTTCTTTGAGCGAGGGAGAGGCCGCTATATAGTAATTACACTTGTCGGAAAGTCGGGGTATTCCTAAATGACTCTGTTGCTCTAAACTTAAGATAAAAATAATGTTTAACATACATTTAGATAACTAAGTCCATTATAATTATTGATGGTGTTGCATCACATGTGATTGAATGTTTAGAGTACAAACATTTAATTGAAACCAGCGTGTGTATGATAGGAGATGAGTGACATTGCATCTTCTCATTGGACATGCTTTGTAAATTGCATTATGCGTTATTTTAATAATAATATTTACTTATTTTGTTGTAGGGATATGGTTAAATTAAATAAATAAATACATCATATTAATGTCAACACTATAACGAGAAATAAATAAATCTATATACTATATATCAGTATACTATATTATACGACGCACGCACTTTATAATATTTAAAGCTAGTACCTACATAATACCCTACTTATTAGTCATCCGACGCATTGTTTCAATACACAAACCATATACTACTAATATATACATACGTGTGTCCTTTGTACCTATATGATTATAACCGGGTCTCTGTATGTTGTTGGTTCGAATGAAAGTGAAAATGAACTGTTTGTAACAGTAAATAGTAAGACAAGTACATTTTTTATTTACTTTCTATTTCACGAAACTGGCCTTTGTGTAATTTAGAATATGTTCCTACTTGTATATCTTTACTAACATTTGCTTTCGAATTTGCCTGCGTGAACGTCTTTTACCAAAATATAGGCCCTATAAATAAATATATTCTAATAAATAGCCTATCTATAAATCCAGGACATAGTCTATTGGTGAGAAAAATCTATTCCATTTACTTCTAAAATCAAATAGTCTTACAAAACTTTTACTTTTATAGCAGGTATACTTATACCAGTCAGTGTCAAGTCTACCTGACAATTCTCTAATATTTAAAGTAATACATAAATATTGAATATTCTAACCTTTCTTTTGCATTGCCTGCTCCCACAACAATGACGTTATTTCTTCTACCCAAGCGTTTCTTATAGCGGGCTCCGTCGTCTCCAACTTATAGGACTTGAGGTTTCTCTTCTTGTACCATATGGTGAATTTGTGCTGATCCTGCTCCTTTGCAGTTATACCCAAATCATCAACTGAAATGTGGTCCTTGTAAATGAAATACTCCACTCGTGGTTGCTGAAATTCAAACAAAAGACTTGTTAATATAACTCGATTAAATTGCTATAATCGATCGATATCTTTACAATGAAACTAAAATTGTAACAGCAACCTAAACAGTGAACTTATTACGTAAACCCACCAAATAAGAAAGAACGAGGTCCTTCGGTACCCCGACTTCACACAAATAACTTTGTATTATGTCCCATCCCAATGCGGTAATCGAAATTTTTACTTCTCTCGTCACGTTCTCCTCCTAAACTGTTAACCTTACTATGTCGACATTTGGTTTCGATATTGTATTACAAATTATTTTAACCATTTGCTTCTAATCGGGAATAACGTGGCCTCGATATTTCTTTAACCCAAACAACCTTTATTAGAAACCTTTTGGTCTTGGTAAAAAAACTACAACGTAATTAACACAATTTATCAGAGTATAATAAAGTTAGTTGAGGTTCACATTCTGAGTATTGATTGACACTTGATCGATACCCGTTATCGATGCTTAGTTAAACATTTCGCATAGATCCATAGCGGAAGAAGTGCGGCACAATATTACATATTTCCTGTGTCGTCAAACAGCTGAAGTTTGCCATGCGTGATGAATTAGCCGTTCCGCAGCATTGACAAGGTCTTTTAACTCTCGCCACTACCAACAATTGGTGTTGTACACAGACCGATTTGCGAATATTAATATTTTAGAAATGACCCTCGCTATTCCGTACAATGTAATTTTACAAACTCATCTTACACCATTATTATTTTCAGATACTTTCAACAAAACACGAAATTGGCTCGGGGTCGAATTAAACGCAATTGTTTTGGTTAGCAAATGGTAAATAAGTATTATACAAGAGATAGATAGTTCCTCGTTCGCGCAAACTTGACCGCCGACGCCAGTGTGGCGCGCCGACGTAATAAACTGTCTCATTGTGATATCTGTCGATTTAACATCTCATTCCTTATGATGTAAATTAAACGACAACTAATATAATTAACATCGTTCAATGAAAACTTTCGACATTAATGTAACTAATACTTTATGGACGAGTAAAAACTTTTACGTACTATCAATTATTACTTCACCAATTCACTTCGGACCCTCTTTAGTGATAAGTTAAGAAAAAAGGTAATAAACACTTTTACGCAACATAGTATGAAGTCCAACCAAAACTTTTATAATATCTAAAACTTTAAAAATCGATGATATTGCTAAATTATTCTCTAAGATATTTGGCATCTATGTAGTATCTACTTTCATACGCCGGAGATAGCAACCGTACGACGATATTTATCGGTATGCTGACCTAGTCTCAAAGAATTTCAAAACTGACCATATTCCAAGAAGACCAAGACTCAGGTTAAGTAGGCCAAAGTGTTGCAACTGATTCTTACACTAGGTCTTCAGATTTTTTTTACAGAGATATCCATGTATAATACGAAGACCGCATATTTTTGGAACGTTACATTTAATATTGTACTGTTAGGTATATTTAAAACAAATTGAAGCAAAAAATATTGAAATGGCTATAAAAAAACACTAATTTATATTTAAAAGCCTTTGAGAACCATGAACTTGTGGGATTACATTTCCTTTGGTTTTTACTTTCCGGTAAGTACCCACGCCTTCCTATTTAATGAGCTCATCATTTTATATGTTTATATGGGGAATTACGCTAGATTAATTTTGTGAATACCAAGAATTAGATAATTAAAATATCCCTATAGAAAAAAATACCTCTAAAATAATCTTTAATTTTGTGCTATTTTTCTTTTATTATAGCCCGGCTAGGACAACCAATTAGGGTAGCTGTTAGGCGACCCTCAGTGTCCAAAAACATTCTCAATTCCCGAGGACTCATATTTAACGACCTTTAAAAAAAGGCATAGTGATTAGAAACCAGAAAGCGAATTTTTTGCATCTTCAGACACTAACATTTGGAACGCAACAACAAGCTATCATTTCATATAAATGTTCTGTGAGAGAATTAGACCACTCGATCAACCCGACCTATTCATGCTGTAGACAAAGATATCAACCGTGTGGCGTTACCACTACTATAGGGTTAACTATAAAAATTGCATTTTGTATTAACATTTATTTTATTGCGGACGCCATCACCCGCTCGTTGTCACATTATCATTCTCCGGTCATTACAAACTAGTTTAATTATCAGAATATTATAATAATTTTATTGTTACTACATTGATAAAACATGATTCATCAGATGATTCATCGCTACTATATAAATATTAGCAAATAGGTCTTCTCCAATCGAGTTTCCATATTATGATTAAACAAATGTATATTTTGGATACAAAAGGAATCTCATTTAAACAGCCAAACGCTTAGTGTTACGTGTGTGCATAATATAAAGGACAAACAATTAGCTTTGTTCATTCAATATAAAAGACACGTAATTGGTTTACTTAACCAAATATTTACGTAAACCGACAGATAACAATCACCTATATTATTGAACGTGTAGCAACGGCACTATGCCAAACAATATTTATTTGTAAATACGCTTGGAGTTGTTTGTTTTTCGAATCAGAATTACACTTAATACTTTAATAACATAAAGCAGGTGCATAATAGAATATACTGCTCTCAAGGTGCAATGTAGGAACTATAGTGATAGTGAAAATACTGGGACATTTACAAATGCAGGTTTTTAGGTCTAAAGTTCCGGGATACATTTAACTAGTGCACATTGTTGACGCACTTTACAGATTATTACACTGTAAACAATTAACCTCTTTAACCATTTAACATAATCACCGATTGCAACAAAACGCAGAATATTTTTAGCCGCGATTATTTAAAAATAACTTAGTCAAAAATGTAAGTATTTATGTAACAAACCTTTCGATAAACTGCTGTGATGAGGACCAGTTTGTCGAAGAGAAATATTCTCATGAGTTGACGTCGGCGGCGCGCGGTGTCCATTGCATAGAACTCGTTTTGGCGCAGCAATCGACCTTGGTTGAGCAAGTTTAGATAAAGCTGAAAAAAGTATTTCGACATTCACTACAGCAATTCTAAATAAACTTCATTAAATATTTTTAAACAAGCAGAGGTCGCAAAATGTTTTAAAACGCTTTTGGGGAGTCGTAATGTGCATTATACAATGCTTTATTTACAGCCGTAAATAACAGTGGAAGCAGTGGAGTTTTATATTTTATTTAAACCGTAAAGTTCATTGGTAATTTGGTTAGACGTGCAGCCATTTTGAAGAACGAATTCTTTTGAGGCAAAAAATACTTACAAAGTAGCTTACAGTGTACAGATATTAAGTGAAACTAACTATTATATTGTCGCAGGAAAATAAATAATTATTACCTGTTATCTACTTTCTTAGTAACAATTAAATATTTTACCATGAATTCTTCTATATACGAATATTCAAATTAATTACTCAAGTCTAACTTATCACACTGCAGTTGGTTTTTCCGAAGATAGCGTATTTGTTTTATTCACATATAAAGATTGTAACACAACAAATACGTTCATATAATGTATGATAAAAAAAACTTTCCAAACGTCACTAAAAGGTGACACTCGCCAAGTCCGAATGACTCAACGTTTTCGAGACGGTAACTACAATGATTTTCACTCACCGGACAATCCGTGATGTTTTCTAATGCCATTATTTCATCCACCGCCGTCAATACACACTCAATCATAGTTTTAGCTAGTTTCAAACTTTCCAGTGGAGTTTCATCATTATCCGCGGACTCGCCGTTGCTTCCTCCAGTCTCGTCGCTGTCCACACTGACTTTTGATATCCTCGAATCCGTTTCACATCTCTCATTCTCGTAATTCGTGTAGGTCTTCACAAGGTCGGCTAGGAACAGCTTATACCTCGGTATCCTTTGAACCGGTTCCAACAAGTAACTCGAAAGATCTAATCTGTCACCTAATTCCAACTGTCTTTCCTGAAAACAATTTTACATATTGCATTGGTCGATTTAAATGCTCGTATTATCTTCTTTATCATCGTTTTGCGGTTGAACAATCGTTTCGATAGATAATCATGAACGTAAATGTTATTTGGTATCTCGTATAGGATACGATACATATCAATTTTATAGCCTTTCACCAGCTTTCATGCGTAATTTGGGTCGAATGATATGTGATCACGATCGAGGTGTGGGATAACTGGAGCAGAATTTTATTCGCGCAACCGAATGAGAAGGCCAATAGAAATACTGCAGTATTACAAACATTAGACGCATGTTTCGCTAAAACTGGATTTCTTTCTATGATTTGTTACTAAAATAGAACACGTAACAATTCGTATAGGGATTTTTGGCTCGACTAAGATAATACATTACTTGCTCAAAAATAGTTTATACAATGCTTTGTTGCAAATCATTATATTAATGTACAAGTATAACGGTAGTGGAAACAGTAAGGCGTTGGTAACAGCACTTGTCATTCCTCACGATATAAACTTGCAGAAACCAGGAAGTAACACTGTCCATTGGCTTGATGCGCGTATATTACGATCACTGGTGTGGTCCATGAATTCTCCACTAGCGCATAATATTATAATATTAACGGTAATGTACATTAAATTTATCGTCTAATAAAGTCCATTATAAAATACACTTTAACGCCAGGACATAAGAATTTTAATTGTAAAATTTCTATAATATGTCTAAAGCATGGAAAGTACATTATTTGCGCTTTTCTGGTATATTTATTTCCATCTTAAGTTTTTATTCTTGTTTAAAGAATATTAACTTGTGATAATAGATACATATTATTATATGAGTTTCAACACGATAATAACATCTTGTATACAACATTATATTTACGAACGTTCAATCAGGAAATTAATACATCTGATAATTTGTTTTGTAGTAAGAAATACATTAAATAAAGACCATTCATGTATGCCGCATCTCCAATAAAATATTATATCTATTTTTACTTTTTAAAATATAAGATAGTAAAATTAGGTCATGATCTAAAACAATTTATGCCAAGTTGAAACAAAAAAAATTGTCACTTTTACTGCAGCTAAATAGAAAACGAGAAGCAATTATCTTCAGTCGACATTCTGTCTGGACCCTACTTCACCCTCAGGTGCAGTGGAGGTACTTTACCGTGTTCGTTTAAAAAAAACGACGGTTAAGAAATTTATTTTATTATGTTTAATATTTTCTAAGATTCGCTGCAATAGTTATATTATTGTCAATAATACTTGTATTCTAACGTGAAATGCGATAAGAATTCAAACCCAATCTTATTTAACTTGTACTTCGGTTATGAATAAAATTTCAACTAGCTTAAATTTTAAACACAGCTCATTATTGTGATGACATGTCTAAGAATTGTAATGTACTTACTTGGAAGAATTGTTTGTACTCAAACACAAGTCTCGTGGCTCTCTTATTATTTCTGGAGTACATTACATACATATTGAACCTTTTTTCCTGTAAACGAAAAAACGTGATCATTTCCAATAATAATATTACATCATTGATCGTATTGTTATTGTTCGGGTCATATTCGCTTTTTATTAAAATGCGAATCACTGAAATATCACGTACATCGACCGCAGATTGTTTGATTTCGCGCCCTCGTACATGAGCATTTATTTGTGAAATGTTCTACACTTTCACCGAACATAATTAGGTGGAGTAAAACTATTCACGAGCGGGGGCAATGTGGCAGCAACTTGCGGAACTGTGAAGAATCGTGCATTACTAACAACGTAGATATAACTCGTCCATTCAAGTTAGACCCGCAACTAGTTCAAGTTTCCCCGTCCTCACCATTTCCATGAATCACGGTGGAGGGGAAAGAGGGTCTAATTATAATAGTGAATGATTATAAAGCGCAGAATCACGCGCTCTGCTAGTCCGTGACACCAATGGTTTTTATAAAATTCCTTAGCAAGTGGCCATTACATTGACGCACTGTCCTTAATAAAGATACATATTTTATCATAATATGGTCGAGATACGAATTTATTACCCGTTTATTATTAAATTGATAATAAATGAAAAATATACACTCATTCAACGAGATAACTTACAAATCGCCTGAAGCATTGTCCCAACTTCCTGAGATCATTCTCGCAGTCCCTCAACGCTGGTAGAAATTCCTCGGAGTGAAACCGGAATATACGTTCGATGTTGCTGAAGATGTCCTGTTTCAATCCTTTAAAGTGTGGCGGTAGTTCCGACCGACCCATCACTGGAATGTAATCTTCGACGACATGCCTCAAACGCTCTACATAAACGTTCTCTGTGTGTAATAGTTCATTCACGCGTTCGTTTAGACGTCTGAAACAAAATATAATTGCCTTTAGAAAATACTTTTATTTTACAAATAAGTTCAAATTATTTAAATTCAAAGTCTTATAAAACGCGTACATCTGAATCTTGTTTTTATTCGTGTTTATAAAATTATTTAACTTTAGTATTAGCTTCTCATTCTTATTATTAAATACTTGTGTTATATTGCATGTATGCGTATATGATTATATTAATTCTAGTAATGTGTCATGCACGAAGGCAAAGCTTATTTTAGTTTGAGATATCATGTTTTATTATCAACCGTTTCAGGATTTCGTAGTGTTGTGACAGGGAAAGATTCCGAAAGTAATCTCGGTATAATGCAAACTCAATATTACTTTGGCGATGAATAGTAAATTTTATGACTTACTTTTAATTTTATCTGATCTTATAAAAATATCTCTGTATGTCATTATTTTATAAAACTTATTTTATTGGTACAAGTTTTGATATATTTACTTGTTTGGTTTAGTGCAGCTTGGTATAAGAATCATGGAAGTCCAAAGTTAGACTCCCATGTCCATCAAAATTGTTATATCTATTTCTAATATTACAAGGCCAATTATTGCATTTTTAATAATAAATATTCCTCAAATTTAATTAGCTTTAATATTGAAATGTTAATTCCCTATATGACTCTACAATACTATTATAATCTACAAAACAATAAAATTGCATTATTTAAATCCTTTCTCGGTTTTTTCCCGGATTATAAAATAATACCACAGTCCATGACATATTAACGTAATGAGTAATTTGAGGGTAATTTGTAAAGATAAAAATGTATGCGCAAATATTGGAAGTAATCTGGGTGCAATAGTGTTTGTTGAAATTTAATTTAATTTTTAAGGGCCTATTTAACATGTTTCAAGTAAATTTTATTAGTTATCATATTACACAGCTAATTTAAATAGTACCTAATCATTTTATCACTATTTATTTGGGAGTATAGATTAGAGAGACCTTTGTATTTGGTCGGCTTACACATACATATATGTGAAAAGTAGCATTTAGTCAGAAATTGTGAAATGCCCTAAATCTAGGTGATCTAATTCCACGTTGTCTTCACTCTTCTTACCAAAGTGAACTACGATATTTATTATCTCAAATTAGTTTTAGAAACGTTATTGCTTTGTGCATTATCTAATATTTTAATAATTGATCTAATCTAATATTTTAATTTTTGATATCGTTTTATCTACAAATATTATTGAATTTATTTTACTTTCTATTTTAATTTCAATCCTTATATTTTAATAAGAACCCTGGGTACTACAGAACTAGCTCATTCCTGATAGCGTCTGTAACTTATACGGACTTTTTAGATCCTCAAAATCTTATGGAATAACCTTATTTTAATGGTGCAAGGCTACGCAAGTGTTAAATAGGATATTATGAATGTAAAATTCCAAATGCATTCCCAAATTATTAAGCATTAACTATTTCAATAATTTAATTTTATACAGCTCAGATAACTTTTGAACCCGGTAGTCATTGCTTTGATTCCGATGTCATGTATGCGCAGTGAGAAGTTTTAACGTCCAAATTTTATACCTTATTGGAGTATAATGTTTTATATGAGGATTTTTTTATTAATTTAACTGCTAAAGAAGAACAAATGATATCCTTATGTTCTATGCCTATTATACTCAGTCATATTTCTTCGTAGATACTTAAATAATGTTTAAAATTTTCACCTTATGTTAGAACACATATTATGATACAAAATATGTTGAAACGTAGAATCTAAACCGATAAACATTTATGCAAATGAACGGCTGAGTGAATATGCATCTAACATCACTTTAATGTATTGTAACCTTGAGGTATTGCTAATATCTATATCTATATCGCTCAACGTAAAAGAGAAAACCGCTCAACAACCGAGTAAGTATACTACTATACTTATACTGTGAATAATTTTATAATGTATTAGTCAATGCATGTAAATGTTATAGCAAATGGACGTAAATATGAGAGCAACCTTGGCATCCAAACCGCCTGCGCGTTCATACAAAAATATATACCGTGACGTAAGAAAATTCGGCTAAACTCGGTTGTGAGGTATTGGTTGAAACAATTTCTAACATGTAGTTGTTTGGCATATTTTATGTTTTTGTCAACATAACATACCTATACGAGTACAAGTGCACTTAAAACATTTTAACCTTGCAACCCATAATTTCAGACACAAAAGAAATAATTATGAATTTTGTACAAGAATGTGCAAGAATTTAAATGTACGTGAGATCTGCCAACGCACTGGGATAGTGTAGCAAAATAAGGTCCACACTCTTTCTTTAGTAAAAGAGGCCCGCTCCCAGCATTAAGATAGTATTTACAGAACAGGTATTATTTGTAGGCCATGATTTATAATGAATAACATTTAACTCTTTCGACAAAAATGATTTTTAATTATATTTTAAGAGATAGTTATAATTTGTTCAGTAATAAAACATAACAGCGAAATAACAGTGCCCCATCAACGTCACACAGCAATTTATTGGACAGAGAACGTCATTAATGACGCATGCTAACGTCACGTTTAACTCATTCCCGAAATATCACATACAATTACCATCAAACAGTTGTAAAATTTGTTAACGACCATGATACAACCATAATCTAATATAATCCAACTACTATTCTATTAAATTATTATAATTATCGAAATTAGGTTCCTGTAATCGCTTAATAAAATTAGATTAATGCTTCTCATTGTTGCAGTACCTAATTAACGACTTGGTAGCAGGTTGTCGCGACCTATCGCTAAATAAATTGTAAGGAATGCGATGCGTTCTCAATAAACAATTTGGTTTTACTCCAATAATTACAATATAGGTATTAATACTCATTAAACAGGCTGTGGCGACGTTATCAATAGCAGAATTAATAATTACAATAACATTGGTTATTTTTGTTCGGTGCTATAATTCAATATAATACAACATAATAACGATTGAACAGGTTGCGATCAAATTTGGTTATTTTACAATAAATTTAAAAAAAATTACAAATAGAGTGATACCGATCAAGCCCTCATAGGACAAACTATTATCCAAAGGAACTCAGGTATAGGTTTGCAAGTTAATCCGTAAATATGACGTTGGAGAAATTTTTGTTTAGTAATAAATAGACTACAACAGGTTATATTACAGAGAAAGTCCGTCAAGATCAAGGTGCTAATAGAATTCTGGTTGACAATTGAAAAAGGCGACCTCAGTCGTGACACAAATGTCCTGAGTTTTTAACACTGAGTCACTGAGGTCATTTGTCCAAACCCTGAGCATGCTACCGAGTACCGACTACAAATTTTTTCTCGAGAGTTTCCTTAAATAAATCAGAGTTCCTATAAAATTCTTATAAAGATCCGATTTATTTTGTACAACAAAGAATCTATTTTTAATATATAGGCTATTATTAGATATTTCAAATAATCTGCATTAGGTGGTTTATCGAATAAAGAAACATCGTCTGTGATTAAACTTTGATAGTATTGTATGGCATTGAGGATAAGATAATAATATCAAGGAAAGTATCTCGGGAAACATCTGGATGTTTTGAATTTTATTATATTTTCTTTCTTATAAAAAAACTGCACTGCTCAGGTGGCGTAGTTGTATTACAGTACGACTGCAGTGCTGATGTCTCTGGTACGATCCCTGGGTTAAGCAATGATATTGGATTTTCCCATTCAGTATAAGTCTGGAATCCAGAATTTATGCCAAATATGGCGATACGCTTTGTGTAAAGTTTAAAATAAAGAAAATTCAAATCTACTCATACAGAAATATTAAGTAATATGTTTGTTTACATTGTCTGCTCAATTAAAAAAATAATCTAAATAAGATACAAATTCCGTGAAGATATTGCGTACATCACAATTCATAATATCAGGTGCCTACACTAATATATATAAAAAATAATAAAAATATCGGTCATGTTTTCTTTCGTACAACATTATGTGACGATCAGATAGGTAAATTATGTACAAAGCTCTCAAATTTTATCAAAAACGGATCAATAAATATGGGTACTATGTTTAAATATTATAATTTATCTGAAATTTAAACAAAATACTAATGTATTACTCAATTATTCGATTATATCATCGCCTTGATTGATTTGTGTTAGAATTACTAAATTGTGTTATAAATTGCTCTCCTATTTTAAATTAGGACAAAAACAAAGGTAATAATAAAAACATCTCGGCAATACGTTGACATTTAAAAAACTTTTAAAATTAATATTATTATCATGAGAGGAAGAACAATAAATTCGTAAAGAAAATAATTTATAGGACCTCTCAAATAAACCACATACAATAGTGATAATTAAAAGGACACATTAGTATTACAAATTTTCTACATAATATACAACGTATTATTAAGTATGTTTACAATATTATGTAGTTTTTCCCCTTCTTTAAAAATAGCATAAAGTATTATTAAATAATTACAGTGGTTTTATTTTATCCCGAATATGTTATTGTTTATTTAAAATACTGGTCTTTATTTATATAAGTAGCACTTATAATTTTATTGTAAGTTAGATTTTCATCAAACTACTGACGGTATGACAAAAATAATTTTCCGAAACGGAACCGTAAATAATGAATATGTGTTTAGAAAGTTATTATTTTATATTTATTTTTTCCTGAACGAATTTTAGTATTTTAGAACATGGTAATTACAAACCAGTAACTAATTTATATTGTTTACGAACGCGGGCTTACCCCACGACGGTCGACGGTCGTCAAGAATTTTACCGCCTTACCTTGCTGGATTTGCCTCTAAATCGAAAATTTGTTTATGTGAAAAACATTCTCCATTTGTTCGATTCAGCATATGTAAGGTATCTTGCCACTCCACACCATATGTTTGTTGACTACAATTAATTTGTAATGCCTACAGAAAGAGCTACTCATACAGGATTTACCGAATTTTACCCTGCAATGTTTGCTTAAAAAGTTAACCATACGATCAAAAGGATACAATTTTAACTTGGATATGCTTCGACTTTCATTGTACATAATAATCAATTACCCGTAACCCATTTCAACGATACTATACAATTAAAACAACTCTTAAAACAATGTGTTGCAGTAAGAATTTGAAAGCAAACATATTCGATTCAGTAATAGATCAATGATCAACTTAAGCCATTCTATATGCTACCATAGTATAGTATACTATACTATACTATACTATACTATGCTATACTACACTATACTATACTATGGTAGCACAACAAACAAACAAATTATCTATAGATAATTTGTTCGCTTTAACCGCACGATATGATCCGACGCAGGTCAAAGACATTCGCGATGGTTATTCTATTGTGGCGGCTTCGTATGTGCAAGAGGATGCACTATTATCTGATGTAGTAGCTGTGTATATGGATACTCAACTAGTGAGCATAGAGTAAGTATAGAATCTAATAGGTTTGTACAATAACAAGCTCTTATAATGTGGTGATTGATCTATCGTCGTTGGTACAAAGATAACAATTGACTATCCATCTATTCGGCCGGTCTGAGATTAGTTCCTTCGCCCGTTTGGTACGCCAATCCTGTCACCCTTCTTCGAAAACAATAGATGCTACTCCGTTCGTGACTGTCCTCAGGCCTACCATAATATGTATACAACGGAATGACGAGACGTGAATGTGGCTTATTGAGGATTGTTTTAGATAGAATAGTGAAATTATAGTAAAGTGAGGCAAAGTTAAAGTTATACTTGCAAAGTGCAATCGCAATATCTGATTTTTTTACACCTTAAAATTGGATTTTGAATATTCCTAATTGTCAAAATAGTGCCAATTGATCCTCATCAAGGCAGTTTAATCCCTTGGTCTATAGTATAAATACTCAATTACAACAAGCCAATAATTTCTATACTGATGGGAAAATCCCTATCTCAGCTAGGATCGGTAAAAGCTAAGCAGGGTAGAATTGTACATACGAAATTTACTAACATTTAATTTTTTTAATGGTTTTTGTGACACGTGATCCCCAAGCCCTATTTAGTTAAGTCAACTTAGGCAGAGGCTAAGTAAATAGCACCTAAAGAAGAAACAGATCTAGTTATTTTGCGGCTTGTAATGATTTAAAACCAACGAAATGATTATTTACATGTTTAAACTTGACAAGAATACATTAACTAGTATCCTTATTTTGCCACCCACAATCGCGAATTCCGCTGTGTCGAGAGCCAAACTAACATGTTCACTGTCTAAACGTAAACACATATAAACCTGTTTAAAGGTTATAGAATATTTAATAACATTAAGAAAAAAATATATCAAAACGTATTACAGATCAGAATAACTGGAATTCTACACTGAATTTACTAATTAGTACTTACTAGTCCACTACACTATACGAAAAATATTTTTGTTTTTTCTAAATTCTTACATTCGATGCAAAATTTACTATAGTCCGTAGAATATACACGTAAGTTTTTATGGTTAAGTATGTAGATTTTCAGTAAATCGTACCTACATATTAAAGGCATTAGTTTAAGTTGTGAGTAATACAACAAAATTTTCGTTATCATAATTAATATCACTAGTCCAAGATTAAACTTCTATGATCCTTTCACTGTTTCTGATAGGACCACCTTATCTATAAATATACAACGATAATAATTAAAGTATGCTCATAAATATAATATTATACATCAACAAGTCCAAAAAGCAAATTAAGTCAATAAGAACCTTGATCAATTACTGCCTTTAAAATGACAAAACAATATTTAACCTTGCAGATAAGTGCCTATCCATGAGGAAAACCAAGATATCTTCTAATAATAACAAGAATGTCATCTTATGTGTGTTTGTTTCTATTTCCTAAATATTTTATAATCATAAAATATTTTAAAACAAAGCTAAATGTGCCTTAATTAGTGAGTACTTAGGTGCGTAATACTAAGTGGACGCAGTCGTCATAATTGACAATGATAATGATTGAGTTAAATACGTGTTCAACGAGGACATTTTTAGTGCTCGGAATTACGTTCACCTAAACATTTTTTCAATGTTTACATACAAATTCATCATAGACCTAAGGTGATCCAAATTATAATGTTCAAAACCGACTCACGTGTGAACTTTGAAGTGAATTTTTCACAAACATTTGGATGGCATAAGTTCAGTTTAATATGAATAAAAATATTTTATACTTGATTTATAATTAAGACAAGTATTTCGCCAGACTTAAACAACAATAACTTCATTAAGAGCTATCTGCATTTTTTCAGGTGATGTCATTGACCATATCCAAATAACAACAATACCATGCTTTGACTGTGAGTAAGTCGCAAAAACAGGATTATTTAATTTTGATAATTAAATACATGCGAATAAGAATCATTATCATTTAATAACGAACAATACCAACCACGACTCCACAGATATAAGACAACTAGGTAAACCAAACATTACAAAAATCGGTGAACAACACGACGAGGCCGATCGGATTACAGCGGTATGTATTTTTAGATTAGTCCGTGTTTTGGATAATAATTATACCTACGTGCGAATAAATTGCAAATAAAACGTAAGAAATAAACAGCTAATCACCGCACCTCTTTACACTAGGTGTATGAATAAACATTAAGGTGAAACATCGTACACGGTAGTTGGTGTGACGGACATCGTTAATATTTTGCATTTTATATCATTATTTGCTATACGTATTATATAGAAGGCTGTTAAATCAGCTATATTTGTTTATCATTTTTGAAACAACGACGCCGACTTACAATATCTAGCATGTTTGCGAATATTTATTGCTTATCAAGAATCGCCTATATTATAATGGACAAAGACAAACTAATCATATCTATAAGCTCTCAAATCGCAAACGATATGTTATCGTGAGGTAGAAGAATAGCGTCGATATAGCAAATATTTTTACATTTAGATAATGAAACAGTATGAGCTCACCTGCGATATTTCTCCTTTTTAGATTCTGTTGGCATTAATAGCGGCTCGGCAGACTTTGAAATGCACCATTCGTTCACAGCACTGACCGTGAGGAACTCCGTGTCCGGCGCGTGGCATACCTCCGCACCGAACTCGTCAGAAGACACCGTAATGCTGTCGTACTTTTGGTACGGAACCATATCCAAAGACGATATTGATTTAATACTAACATTGTCAAAGTTACTACGATCACCAGATTCACCAGAAACCACTGACAATTCGTCACCTTCTTCACTATCATCTTCGTTTATCAGCGTATCTGTAGAGTGATCAGTTGATAGAGTATCTGTTCTACCGTCGTCTATATTAACCACGTATTCCTTTCCGATATCCAAATTGGAATCACTTTTTGACTCATCACTACTTCCACTACTACTGCTATTACTACTACCACTTTCACTATTAGAACGCGTTTCGCGAGACTCCTTTGTTTCTTCTTCAGTGTCCGACGTTTCCGAAGTTTTCAAACGTAATAATTTCTCTAAATCACTTTGCCTAACACCGTAAGACCAATGTGTTTCAGTTAAATGTCCTAGGTTGCTTGCGTTAGATTTTCGCCTTATAACAGGTGGCTGTCTACTTCGTCGCACTGCTACTGGGGACGACGAAGGGGTCGTAAAAGAATAACGTCTTTCTCTAAACGTAACCTCTTCTGTATTCGGAGATTTACTTTCTGGAGAAAAATTGTCGTTGAAAGGCGCTGGCGGGGGTGGAGCAGGTCTATGAGGCATCAACATCTCGACACCTGATTTCCTGTCCGACACAAAACCTGACGAACTAGATTCGTTGCTGTTTTCTGACGCATTTGATAATATGGAATTTACTGACACGTTGGAATTTCGATTTTGAGATCGGTTCACTGGGTACAGGTGTTGAAAGTGCGACTGTATTGGGTTCACGACACTAGTCAAGCTTCCTAACATAGGGTCCTTAGATCTTTCCAAAGAATCACCACTCTCACCAAAGTTGTCCACATTGGGCTTTTCGAAGCGCATTATCATTTCTTTGACACTGCTAAGCCTGTTTCTTATAATAACGTCGTCATCGTCGGACACATTTTCGGACGAGAGCTGTAGCTCATCGTCGAAACGGCTGCAGAGTTCTTCTTGTGTCATAGTTTGTCGTGAGCAAACAAAATATTACACAAACGCCTGCGAAGACGGGCAGGCGAACACATATCAAAGTACACAGTGACAACGCACCACGGACGCGCGCGCGTTTCAGATGGATAAACACGACTAACGGCGACCGGCCCGGCGCCCGCGCGGCGCTTCACCACTCCGCCGCCTGCGCCTTTTCACACAGCAAGTGTGACCAGTGCAACACCAGTGCGGTTTGGAACGTGCCATAAAAATTGCTGACTAATGTACGGATCTAATAAAACTGGACATGTATTCAATGTCATAGACTTCAAAAATAACTTGACCTCCTACTCCGTTTACAAGTTTAGCACTATTATCAGCTGGAAAATTGAAAAAAACAAGACCGTTAATCAAATCAAAAAATCGTTACCAGGAAATCAATTACTGATATATTAGTTGCCATCATGTCCACGAACTTACTTTTTTTATCTTTTCATGTGATTTTTATAGCAGGTTATAGGTAGAAAGAGATTAATATAGTCTAAGAGAGATCTACACCCTACAAATTAGATTATGATTAAGACGTTTTTAAAAAACCGGCATAGGCTATGGCCTACTTATACGATGTAGCGTATTATAACATGAACTGCAAATAATATGACAACATGATGCTGCAACTGGCATACTTAACACGTATTTGGCTTTCTGGCTTGGTTTTTATATAAGTATATCTTATGAAGTTATAAATGGGGCAGACTCGGTTCACCAGGTGCTAGCAAAATGCTTGGACGGTGTTGCCACTTTATGAACATTGAACAGTCGTGACGTTTAGTATTAGGCAAGTGGCTCTTTTTTATACGAGCACAGAAAAGTGCACACGACACACTTACGTGGGCCACTATGGCGGGTTTTAACACCTTGTATACGATGATCGCTATCCGGGCGAATATAAAATATATCCTACCACCAGCATTGACAGCAGTCTTGCTCGTTTTGTCATACACTGCACAAAAAATTAAAAGGTGACCAACATCTGATTTCTTTATATTTTATAACAAAGACTGGCAAACGGATCTTTAAGTGAATTCCAATACCTATAAACACCTACAATATCAGAATGATCTTGGATGCACTGACAGCCTAAAAAAAGGAAAAAGATATGAAAAAAAAAAGGTTTTGACGCCTCCGAAAATCTCACTTGATATAGAACACGCAACATCAAGCTCTCAGTTTACGTTGGTTTTCTATAAGACAGCGGTACTGCCTCGGTCGATACCTGAATTACAATTAAATTCTTTAGTAAAATGAAGATGGTGTTTAAATTTTTCATGAGAATAATATTTATTGTTATTTAAAATATAGCATACATTTTAATCAACTTATAGTGTGTGCAGAATTATTAGTCGTAGTTTTCTTTGGAATCTTAAATTCATCGCAAGCCTTGTCAAACTCTGCGTACCAATCGCCATGACTTTCAATTTTGGCCTTCCAATAGTCTGAAACAATATATTATTTATTTCATAATATATTGATTATAAAAATATCGTGGTTTTAACCATAGTGTTCATAGTTGATACGGTATATTATCATTATTATATATATTGTATAATATTATATTATCCACTGTGCATTATACACAGTTCTACTGCTGGGCCTCCTGTACTACTGAGAGTCGTTAGGACTTGTCCACCGCGCTGGTCTAGTGCAGATTGTCTGATTTCATATATACCCAAAATTCATACACAGAACTTCTTAGGTATCCAGGTTTCCTCACCATGTTCTCATTCACCGTTAAAGCAAACGAGAATTCTTAAATAATGCACTCATAACTTTATAAAAGTCAGAGGTGCGTATCCTTGGATTTTAAACCAGCGGACATTTGTAACTCGGCTATCGCCGCTTCTTACTTTTAATACGACATAATACCTGTAAGATCTTGTATATTTCCAGCAGTCCCTCCATATTCAACTGGTAATATTGATTTAGGAACGTATTCATACATGCCTTCATAATCCTCATTATAAATGTAGATCTACAAAAAAAAACTACTTATAGAATACATAAAAAAATTAAAGAAATTAATAAATAATATAATAATAGATTGACGTCAGATGTATGGAAATTGCTTAAAAGATATGTAGCGCTATCCTCACATTGATTGTGATAAGAATAGGTGCAAGAAGATATATCTTCTCCGAACAGACTATATCGGTATAAAAGCGGCGACAAGTTTTGGTGCCAAATACACAGGACGTATCATACTGTCATTAGTCCCAAATAATCATGTATCAAACCATCATTTTCTGTCTCCTAGTCAGGTCATTAACGTACAGTGATTCAGAAATTACTCAGGTTTATTTAATGGTGTTACATGTACCCTGATCACATGACCGCATGATTCTATAAACACGTCCCTTGTAGCCAAAAATAGATTGTCAATTCACAAGCAAAAGAGAATTTAAAATTTGAATCTAAATAACATGTACATAAGGTATACGTGTGAATGGAAAGAAATGCTATGTTAATTTGCCTGGATACTCGGTGAAAACTTCACTCATAGCGAGCCGTTTCGGTAAATCGCATTTTGAGGTCAGCCGATGCATATCCTGATATTTCATTGGTTATAATATAAACTGATTGGAAAATCAGAATATCTCACGTGTCTTTAGAAGATATTTGGTCTAGAAAGAAGACTTCATTATAATCCTGACACACACACACTCACGCCTTTTATCCCCGAAGAGATAGGCAGAGTCGAAACTAATAGTCCCCACTTTACTCCGTGTGTATTGGCACTCGTATTATATCATAGATCTTTAATTTCAGCAGTTGTTCTTACTTTTACGATATCCAATGATGTGATATGGGGTGAGCCTTTCGCCATATCGTACATAAATTCTAGAATCCGGGCTGATATTGAGCAGAAAAACATGTTTTTTCACGATACATATTAATATCACATTGCCCGAGACTCGGGATTCGAACCTCGGATTTCAGAGCAACAGTCGGACCGGACACCGGACTCACCAAGCCACCAAGGGTACCTAAAGCTACTTCGTTGCTTAGGTATTACCTACAAGAGGAACCCCACAAATCTCTGACTCACTAGGAAGATAAGTCCGTGACTTCAACATATCCGTTCCACAAAATTAATAACAATAAGTGGGGACTAGAGATATCGAGTGACAAGATACTCAACACCATCCACTGAAATTCATTTTTTTATTCTCAATGGCGACAACTCCACAAACAAGTAAAAATGCCTAAGATCCTCTCTCGTTGACATTTCAGGACTAATTGAGCATTATTATAGTTATTCCTTAGTCACTTAATTTACGGCCTATTCTAAACTACCTTTTAATTTATCGTTAAAAAGCCTTTCTCGTTGAGAGGTCACTAAAATACTATAGCGATTTGTAGCGTCACCTATACGTCGCAAGCGCTATCTATTTAATTTTTTTTTTTATATCTCATTATTTCCCATCGGAGTTAATTACCGGGATAAATTTAGTCTATCCATTAATACAGGAGACGTTTTATTCGAATACCAAATATAATTAAAATCTGTTCAACTGTGTCTGCATTTACTACTAACAATCTATCTAATATCTAATGTTATCAAGACATTTAATTAATATATAATTTTCCACGTCTAACTGAATACTAAACATCGAATTATTCGTTTAACTTACCCTTCGTTTCAATTTCGCTGTCAAAAACATCTTAAAGATGGATACAGCCGCTTTCAAACCTCTCGGCGCATTTATAATGTGCAGGCTTTTCAATCGCACAGTAAGGGCATTCTGAGCACATGTGAACATCCTTCTAACCAAGCTTGGAGTCCATTGACTTAATATAGAGAATCCCACGTTCTTCATATCGGCAACAATCTCCTATGAACAGTAGAAATCATTTCTTAATTACGAGGATAATAAAAGAAACGAAATAATTAGATTACCGACTATTATGGCAAATGAATAGCTCAAAAGGGACTCATTACATTCATAATTACAGAGCGCATTGTTTTAGATTTTTTTCCAACGAAGGAGTTGTTATTTTCTACGAGTTCAATGTCATTTACGGTAGACCATTAAATTTTTATGAGGCTCGTTAATATAGTTATCATAAAAAATGTACACGCCTTTAATACCCGAAGGAGTGGCCCGAGGCGCACTGATGCACTCAATTGCCGCCCTGTGTATTCCGTCCCATGATGTGATAGGGGGCGGGTATATCGGCATAATGGGCACAAATTCCAGACTTCGAGCTAATACTGAGTCAAAAAAAGCCGGTATCATTTCCCGTCCCGACCCGGGGTTCAATCCCGAGACTCTACTACTGCAATCGGGCTGTAATACAACTACACCGCCGAGCCACCGCCATAAAATAATTTAATTAAATATTTGCTATATTTTGTGTTATACGAAGTATTCACAATAATTCGTACAATCATGACTAGAAACGTATACCTCATTTAATTATTACTTTAACACTTTACACACCTCACCGACGACAGTGAAATTGTCATCTTCTAACAGCAATATCTCAGCAGTCATAAAACCAATTTTAGTCAAATCAACCAAACTATATTGAGAATTACACAACTGACTAACTCGTACCAAACAGGTTCGTGGAGAGTCTTCTTTAACACATTGTCTTAACGGCAAGAAAAGTCTGGAAAAAAATGTACATTCAATACAATAGTTAACTGTCACACTTAGTATCGGATATTAAACTAGTTCTAATGGTATAGGTCATATATTACCCTAATTTTAGTAATGCCTGTATCTTCTCGTCAGTGGGATTCCGATTTGCGAAGAAATCTGGTGCAGATTTTTTCAGGGTATAATATTTTTCCAACTTCCTCTTGCTTTTTTCTACGTCGTGTTTACATCCGCGAAGGAATGCGAGAAACCATTGGTCTACTACAATAAAAAAAATGATAAACATTTATTTAACAAGGTGTTTAATAATATTATTCTGCTAAATAAATGTCTATACATTTTCTTTGGCTTAACTTTATTAAAGATAGCGACATCTAGTCGGATATGTTCAAACTATTTGTAAATATTATTTCTAGCATCAAAATGTTTTAAAATTCGAGATAGTTTAACGTATCTTCCACAGATGTCGCATTATGCTACATTTTAATTTTTACCTAATATCACAACATTTTCAAGAAAGTAATACATTCGCAAACATGTTATTCCTCAAATCAAAACTGAGTTACCTCCTTGCTAATTTATTGTACCTACTATAAAAACAAGTTCAGAACCTAGGTACCTAGGTAATTATTATCTACCGCAGATTAATTTACTTACTACAAAAAAAAACTTAGTTGACTGTTAAGTTGTGTAAAACTTACACGGACGTATTGTGTGGTCTTCAAAATGTTCATTGAAACACTTCCTCATAACTTCAAGATTGGTCTCTATATTTCGATCATTTTCATTTATCTCTTCCTCTGCTTTCTTACGCAGAGCTTCTGACAATTCCCTTACTTTCATTTTTCTAAATATTTATTTAACGATGTCAAACTGAAATAAATGTAACAAATAGATAACGTTGGCACAGATAAAAAAACGTTATATATCTATCTAATCAACAGAAAATAAATCGATATGCTATAAAATATTATAATAAATATTTTTTTAATAATAATGTTAACTGGCTTGTACCAGTTAACATTATTTAGTTATAAATCAAGCACGGAAATCATAACACGGCAAACGTCACGTGTTTGTGAAACAGCCGATAGTGTACGTGTACTAGTTTTTTGTAAGATAAATCACGACAATTGGATCGGTACAGCGTTTACACAGCGTAGTGTTGCAAATTACTATTTTATTTATTTAGTTTTAAACATGTAGCTAAACATAAATCACAGCTTTTCCTAGTTATGGTGCTGTCCATATTAAAACTGCACGCTAACCTTCTTTATTTTTAGAATCTAACAAAGCTGGTCTTGGAACTATGACGAGATATAGAATAATCATAATCTACTCATTGCTTCCTTGAAATTATAATCGCCTTAGAGGCATGATTAAATATTAGACAGGTGCATACAACACCTGCTATTTTTACAACTATATATTCAATTTGATAATTTAGTCATATCTTATCGTTAATACATGCACTATAATATAACATTTATGTATATTGTACAGCGCCATCATATTCGCTTGGACAGAAAATAACATTCATAGTTCCTCATCAGCCACTGCTGATAAATAGCCACCCCACTTTTAATGGTCGAGTAGTTGGGGCGCCATTGCCTTATCTGCTTTCTTTTAAGTCTACTAAAGCTCAATAATATTTTTTTTCATAATTATATTTACTTATAACAGTAAAAAAAAACTGATATTCTTATCATTTGCTGTCATAATCACATAATTATATTAAGTAGATTGGACAGGATTTTCTCCAAAATTTATACGTACCATTAAAATAATCTTTTTCGATTGAAATTAATAATGTTCTATTTTACATAATATGAAATTCATAATCAATATAATACACTGGGGATAAATAAAACAATAAACTTTGGCACAGCCCTCTTTTTCTTTTAAAACGTGTAATTTATTCATGCTATGTCTGAATAGTTTTATATTAAACGCATATTTATTAACAATCTCTTTATGAGTATGTAAAAATATCTTATCTTAATCTCACGAATATCAAAGTAATAGCCTGAGTCTAATTTTATCAAATCTTTAATCATTAAGTAATAATAAATTAATTTTATTTAATTTAGACTTCAATTAAATCTTAACCTATTAAGTGATCAGAACATCGCGTAACTATTAACTACAATTTAATATTATAATCAACTTGCATGTGATGCTACATCTGTACCCATCTAAGTTTGTCAACAGAGGAACTCTAACTCCAAATATAGGTATATATGTAGGTTAAACCTAATTTGGGAGGCGATGACGCTATAAGTGTCCATCGGCGTTACATCGGTAAACCAACATAACTCCATTCATCCCCCAAATGGTGGTAATGATATCGCGTTTTTACCTCGCGAAATAAAAGTGGGACCTATAGTGCGTTTTATGTTGTGCCTATATTTGTATATATGTTAAATGAAATGTCAAATGTTGACTGCCTCGGTGGCGTAGTTGTAATGCGTACGTTTGATTACTACGAATAGGGCGCAAAGGTCCTGGGTTCGAATCCTAGTTCGAAACAAAAATAATTGTGACTGGGTTTTCCATCTTAAAATTACGAAGTCGCGGCTCGGAGTCAAGAAGTTGGCGGTGTGAACCCTCATGCCTCGGAAAGCACGTAAAGCTGTTGATCCTGCGCCTAATCTCTCTCCAGTCATATCGGATCACTGTCTCACTGGACTATAACAGTGAAGAAACAGAGAGAGCAGCTGTGTTGCGCACACACTTTTACACTATAATATCTCGTGCGCACCTGACTGATCTCTACCTAGAGTCAAATAAAATGAACCCTTCATTTATATTTTCTGAAACAGACTATTATTATTATTATGTAGTAACCGAAAACATTTCTTTCCTGCAATAGAAGGTTAACAGTACTGGCCGAAGCCAAGTGCATGAAAGAAAAGATCATCGTAATGAGTTGCTAAATTCCTTAACCCAGTTGTTCAATAATTTACGAACAATTCTACAAGGGTTAAATATTGCAGCTTCTTGTAGGAGAATATAAGTAATTGTTCGAATCCCTATTCTGTGTAGCTAGTGTGAAGTGTTAAGAATTAAAAAAGACGTATGAATGAATATTTCGGAATCACTATGAACGAAATAAAAACGAATGAAATACAGTCAGTATAAGGTAGAGTAACAAATCGAGCGATATTTTTGGATAGGCTAATTAATGTACGAATTTCAAGATAGTTGATATGAGACGACTTTCTGTCCACTTATGCATTAATTTGGGGTTGACCGTACGTACATGGGCCATAATATAATGCTCAAGTAGTTGTTTTAAATAATAAAAAAAAAACATTTTAAAATGAAAAATAATAATGGGTATTTGAAATTTTAATTATTTTTTGTTACAAAAAAATTGCGTTATACAAAGACCCGAAAGCCAGCATCAGACCGAGGCTGACTGGAAGCAAACATTTCGCATACATTATTACTTACAAAATAGCTAATAAATATTATTTTGTACAAAAATAACTACCACTAATTAAAATAAATATAAAATAATATCAAAAATATCTATAATTGTCATCGTTATATCTATGTCCCCTATCACCTTCTTACAATATATCATCTTTGTTTGGTATTACTGATAATCTTGGACAACTAATTCTTGATAAATGGACTATAAATGTAAGACATTAACGTCCTTTTTAAAAGTGACACTTTTAAATAAGTCTTAATAAGTCGAGGGCGAAAACATGAGACATCAAGACAGGGCAATAAAATCGTTACGTCACTTACTGATTACGTTGTTAATGCCATCATATTTGTCCTTATACCCCTATTAAAAATATATAATTGCGATATCATTTGACAGTCAATTTCACAATGCCCAACAAATTTAATCCCAGCCTTAAGTATTAGATAGCTAATGTAGATTATACTCATATAATTACGATTTATTTAGGAGCACAATTGACAGCGTGACTTTTGTATTTTGTCTTCATATTTAATTTCATGGGTAGCAGTGGCGAAGCGTCCATTCAATCTGATTCCTGCCGGCTTCCCTTTTAGGTTTATTTACGTTTATCTTAATTTTTGTTTTGTGTCAAATTGGTCACGATATGTTAACAAGGCCTTTGCTCTTTGCCTCGGGTTACCTTTGAAAAATTTCACCCTTCGCCACTGATCAGAAGTATCTGTTTAGACAACGTGAAACAGTTGCTATTACTTTTTAATCGATGTCAAGTTTCTTAAAGCAATTCACAATACCCAGCACATTTGCGCTATTTTTTGCGTCAGAGCTCTTAGACTCATCGGGGCGTATAGAGTCATGCTGGGCATACCAGTCGCTATATGTCTCTACTTTCATTTTCCAGTGGTCTAAAACAAAGAAAAATAGTTATAATGTATATAATATCATAATATTTATTTTTTTATATATATCCTGTCTTAGTTCTTACCTATCAAGTCTTGTATGTGTCCATCGGTCCCTCCGTACTCAACGGGTAATATGGATTTATCTACCGTTCTATACATTTTTTCATAATCTTTGTGATATAAATGAATCTGGAAAAAAAAAATTAAATTAAATATAAAATATACAAAAGAGAAATTCTACACCTTGCTATTAAATTAATAATGTAGAATATTATTGCGGAGTTAGTGACAATCGTTGGAAGTATAAAGTATTTAATAGTATATACACGAATCTTTATTCCAGAATACTTTTTTGTTACGGATAGGTCTTACAAAACCTATAATTTATAAAAACTTACCCTCGTCTTCATTTTTGACCCTAAAAATAGTTTAAAAAGTTGCAACGCCGCTTTCAACCCTTTCCCTGCGTTCAGTACATGCATACTTTTCAATCGAACTGATAGTGACTTTTCGGCACAAGTTACTACTTTCTTTGCTAGAGTAGGAGTCCACTGACTTATTATACCAAATCCCAAATTCTTAACGTCTACTATAGCTTCCTACAAAATAAAAAATACACTTTACTCTGCATGGTATTATAATATAAAGGACATCGAAATCTGTATCATATAATGTCTGTATATAAAATTTATTTGATTCTAACCTCACCGCAAATAGTAAAATTGTCGTCTTCTATCAATAATATCTCAATAATCATTAGGGCCACTTTAATCAAGTCAGTGAGGGAATGTTTAGTTCCGTTAAACGCTGCCACCCTCACTAAACATGTTCGTGGGGAAGTGTCTGTTGAGCATTTTCTTAATGGCAAGAAGAATCTGCAAGACAAAATCAAAATAATATTTTTATTATTTCATGCCATTTTTCCCACGTGCACGGCATATTTGCGCTGCACTTGATGGTAAGTGGAGTAGGGTCCGATAGAATGTCGACTGACGAGAGATGATTACCCCCCGGCAGTCGACACAATAGGGGACCGGACTCGTTTTTGTTCTTTATTATTATCAAATATTTACGTTATATAAATTACTACACAGAAAGAATTATTTATATCCGGTAAGAAATCAACAAGTTATAAGTCTTTCAAATTCGGTAGAAGGTGTAAATTACAAGAAACAGAAAAGAGACGCAATACCCACGTGTGACGTCATCGGGCATTACGACGCGTGCGAAAAAAAGAGATGAAGCGATATCCCCTTTTCGCGCCCACTTCGGCACATAGTAATATTTGAAATATGAATTACTGGCTCATTTTTTAACCAATTTTAATGCAGTTTTCGCAGGAGGGTTTCTTTTTCGTATTATTAACCATTGCATATAGGATAATGTATAAAATCAAACACAGGACGGTCCCCTATTAGGCCGGCCTGTCGGATGATCCCATATACACTTATGTGGGCCACTATGGCGGGTTTTAAAACCTCGTGTACAGTAGTCGCTATCCGGTTAGATATAAAATATATCCTACCACCAGCATTTTTTGGGTTATGTGCAATAAAAAGTCAGTAACCAATCTATAACCATTTTGTTGTCTATCTCTGTTTTTTAAAAAATCTTTTTTTCTTGAGGCCTTGAAATTGGTATATATCTAGTTGTTATTACGCGATGAAATTTTAACGTCTCTATAAAATATATTTATTCTTTACAGTAACTAAATTAAAATTCATTTATTTATAACACTAGTCTGCTTACCCAATTTTAAGAATTTCTTGTATAGAAGCGTCGAATGGATGTCTGTTTGCAGCAATTTCCGGTGCTATAGTTTTAAGTGTATAATACGTGTCTAATTTTTCTTGGGCTTTGTTAATATTAAACTTGCTTCCACGAAGAAACGCGATGAGCCATTGGTCCGCTGGTAAAAAAATACTTTATGTGTAAATAAAATAATTAACACAGAACATCTTAATTAAACAAAAAAATATTATAGCTGTTTTTTTACGATGACCACCTTGGTCCATAGTCATGAAGGCGGGAGAAAATTGTAATATAAAATACCACGATAAACTCCGACAACTAATTTTGTTTCTGAATCTAACATTTGCGTAAATAGGAGAAATTATTATTATGACACATTACAAATTAAATCTCAATTAACTTTGCAAAGAAGATTAGTCTTTGGTGGATGATTAGTCATCCACCAACAAAGTATCCGATAGGTCCAACTATTAAACAATTTAATTCCGCGGTAATAAATTAACCAAACATAAAAAAAAACTTACGTATTTTTGCCGCGCGGAGATGTGGTTTTTGGTGTAACCAGTCCCTGAGTTGTGCTATCGCTGCGTCAGCCACATTCGGGGTCTCATTGACTTCTTCCTCTGCCTTCTTACGAAGTACAGAAGAAAGTGCCCTTACTGTCATCTTTGTTCTAAAAGAAATTTTATAGACAAAATTAATTATTCTAAACAAGGATTAATCAGTCACTGGATACAAATTACTTAAATACTGCACCCTGCGAAAAGTGGAAAAAATATTTTGATACAAATGTATAATATGAATCTCTCCTAGCCGAAATTCTGCCACAGTGAACAATCACTGTGAAAAAATATAGTGCACAAGTATGTGAGCAATACACGGGGCACTCTCTGTTCCTTCACTGTCTTAGTCCGGTGAGATATGGTGATCCGACATGACCGAAGAGATTTTAGGCGCAGGACCAAAAGTTTTACATGATGATGATGATGAGTAATTTTTAAGATGGAAAATTCCAGTCACCATTATGTTTGATCCGACCCGGTATTCGAACCCAGGACCTCAGCGCGGTAGTCATACTCTATCTGTCGTATTGACCGAGGCGGTCAAAAATGTATATACATAAGGCGTAGTAACAATTTATATAATTTTCTATTTGCATTTTTAGGCTTAATACGGTATCTTTTATTACAGTGAAGAAATGTAAGTAGATGTCTGGCAATCAAAATTTATACACATTTCAATAGATAAATTATAACGTAGTTGAACCAAGTAAAATATCAATCATAATACAATTAATACTACAATGTATTGCATTAAGTTCATTATTAGGGTCAGTTTATTGCAGTAATGAGGATATATACATTTGTTTCTGTAACATAATTTACTTAACCTAGTTACTTGACCTGCAAGTCAGAGCAACTGATCGTTTAATTAATTACTGCGTCATATTATATTATTATATTTATATTATTTTGGAGTGTATGTCTAGAGCTACTTTGTTGCATACGAGAAGAGTAAACAAAACACTATCGAAATCCGACTGCCGATGATTTTTATTTATGTCCACACATTTAAATATAGCTTGTTATTGTATTGGATTAATTTATTAATAAAGTATTGCGACAAAACGTGATCCTGTTCACAGTTATATTTTAAATTTGTAACCTATTTCTTTAACATGTGAATTTTCTGGGATTAGAATTTGTGTACGAAATGACGACATGCTCGCGAGTCACGCTCTATTATACGTGGGACGAAAATAAGCACAAAAACACGAATGAATTATTTGGCCTACCCATATGGAAATAAAAACATGAGCCTAAAAATATATATTATAAAATTACAAGGTCGCTTTGACATTGAGTTAGTAAATGAAAACGCTAACTTATCTTCTTGAACATCGTACTTTCCAATAAGTTACTCGAAGCGTATATGTAAAATAAAAATGTGTTAATTTCTAACAAAATAAAGGATAAATAAAATGTTATTTAATTTTACGCGGCTTATGCCACTACTACCACTCATAAAGACTTCACCGTACCGGCAACGTCAATATTCAGTGAGAAAAACACTCAAACCGATGGCATATTTGCACTAAACTAAAAAAATATCAAAAAAGGAAAACTGTGATTCTTGGTAAAAATATTCGTTATTTATGGATGATTTTTGACATAATGTTAGCAGAGGTAGAGACAAGCACGTGGTTTCTGTACATAACAATCTTACTTCTTGAAATTGTATAGCTTTAATATATTATTAGGTATTCCTATGACTTTTTTCAGTTATTTAACAAAAATCCTTAATTATTATCCACGTATGTATACTGTCCATAGACATCCAGGTTTTATTCAAAACAATGGGTGAGTTAGAAGGTTAAAAAATGGGTTTTATCAATCACGCTATTTGACATTGCATAATTCCACCACATCCGCCAATCTAGTCGCCTCTAAATTAATTATTTTGAACAGATTATTAGGATAATAGCACGGAAATAGGTACATGTACGAAGAATTATTACTTATGTTAACTTTCAATATGTGTATTTATTATTAAATACTTTTCATTTATTATTGAATACGTGTTTGCTTACGGATTCGCCCACGTTAAAGACCTTTCCCGCTACAAAAACCACTTAACATTGTTCATGGTCGCACCAGTAAAACAACTGCGCTATGTTTTAAAAAAAAAATTAAGCAAATCCGTTATTTCCCATACCGAAACAAACTGAGATAAAAAATAGCATATGTGTTAATCTAAGACATAGTCTACCCGTGTGCTAAATTTTACCCAAATCCGTTCAGCTGATTTTGCGTTTATTTCTAAAAATCAATACATTTTCACAAACTTTCGCATTTATAATATTAGTGAGGCTTACAATATTTGACAAAGCACTGCGAGCAACAATATTAATATATAAAAAATAAGAGCTAAAGCAACCTTGAAACGATCATGGTCAACGGTCGACAAAATCGAGAAACGATCAGGTAAGTAACCTCCTTACTAACTGACAATGGTTTAACAAAATATGAAGTTTATGCATATTATTATCATCATATAAATCAAATGAATCTATCATCATATCATCAAACATCTTTTAATGTTCCCACCGTGTTCCAATTTTATGAGCAATGTGTACCAGAAACAGTTCTTGGTATTGTCTTATAAAATATAGAGACTATATTTTTCAGTTGCATACGGAATAAGAGCAGTAAAAGTAGGTTAGTAAACTTCACAATAATATAGGATTGAAATATAAGCAATAAAATATAAATTGTTGAGGTCTTCATTAATTGTGATATAGAATTGGAGTGGGTATATATAGACAGTAATAAATGCATTGCATGCATGCATTGTTAGTAAGAAACGTAAAATGCATCCAGATGATATTAATGATAGGTACTAGAAATATATACACTCGCTTACCTTGTTTATTACGTGACACTAATTATATTTATAAACACAACAGATACTTTAAGACCAACACATCACAAACAACAAATTTAAAAAAGGAACAAAGAGTTCTATTCTGTTCTTTTTTCAAAACAGATATAAACAAATTTGTCACAATTTTGTTTTAAAATCAATGTAAACAGATAGTTTAGATGAAACTGCCATGCCGTGTTGGATAATAAAAATACGCGCTATCGGCCCAATGGCATTGAACCGTGTAAACGTAGCTCGCCGCACTTACTACGGTACGGTGAATATCAATGTATTAAATATTTGTATTATTTCGCTAGCAACATTATTCGAACGAAACGTCTGTCTATTAACACTTTCAATATTAATATACGATATAAAAGAATGCATCATATTTACATGTGTCATGATTAAAGCATACAGACCTAATTTTTTGTTTCACTCATACATATAGAGTAGGTATGGACTGTTTTTTTCTATCCAAAATATATTATACCTTTATATTACGCTATACATATATTTTTTACTTTATAAAGTTAGTCTATATTATGCAAAAAGTACCTATCTAAGAGACTTATTACAGGAATCCAAATTTATTTTTACACAAATAATGTGTAAAAAGCAATGCATCAAATGCACCCATACATAGAACCTTATTTTTATAGATACGAATACTTTGCAAGGCATCTTGCATACCTAAGCGAATAAGGCCTTTAAGACAAATTTCATACTACAGGCACATGCATTCCAAGATTAAATATATAAGCGGTCTATAATGACTAATGATATTATTATAAAATATACATATATACTTAATGTAACTAACATTGTAGTTGTATAGGTACTGATTGTTTTATCTAATCGATATTAAAACCCAACTCCTCAAGTCACACGTGTCGCTTACCCAACAGTAACGTGAATAATAAGTAATTATTTTATTATGAAAATAACACATTCCACAACAGTAAACCGGAAGAGGCAAATGTGTCACATTCAAAATCCAAATGCTTTAATTTGGATAACATTAAAAAATGTTCTCACTGATTTGACTAAAAAAATAAACAAAATTAACCTGATTATTAGATTGTTTTTGTAGTCATCTGTATTGTGGAAACTAAACTTGAACTAAATCTAAGTAATCACTACTGCCTTTAGACACGGAGTCAAATAATTAGGTAGAGTAACGTTATTGCCGATGTTTAGGGTCGCTATACGCAACCGCTGTTTAGATTGTTTTTTGCGACAAGTATGTCCTTCCCCTATGGAGTCAAACTATTCATAGTCGTACAAGAAAATAGTAGAGACTGGTAGACCCATGATGTAACCCATGTTATATACTTATTCAAGTGTATTGGCACATTTTTTTTTACTAGTTAATTTAATACCCTGCCAGAAACTAATAGCAATTACGATGTACTATGACACGTATATTTATAGACAATATAGGTATCAAAGAATTTACTTTCACTGTTTTAATTTTGACATATTTTATATAAATAAGTTATTACCTTTACCTAACATTAAATAAAAGATTATAATTTAAATTAAACGATGAATGTTTTGCCGAAAGAAAAAGTTTTAAACGAAAAATATTTTTTTGACTCTATAGAAGTCTGCCCACTACACCGTGTCATACTGTGACCTCGTCAGGTAACAAGATATTTTTTGTATTGAAAAGAATGAGACTATGCTCACTAGACCGTTCCGTCTCCATCTAATATAGGCACATACTTTTCAACACAAAATATTTTTATGCCTGTCACGATCCTTGCACGGCCATGATGATTGAAAACAGTATAGTAGACAGACTTCCAGAATTGGCTCTCACATCTCGATATAAGCTATTAAAATGCACCCTCAGATTAATATCACCAACTATAAAGTCTACTACACATATGAGTAAATGGCAATGTAATTGTTAAAAAAACCAATGTAAATAAAGAAAAACTAATTCATTTATTTTTTATTAAAACGCAATGTTCGTACACCAATAAAAACAGATAAAATTTGTCAACATAAATAAATCAGCCTAGGTGAAATAGAGAATTTATAATCAGTCTATTTCAAGTTTTCTGAAGGATCCATCTAAGCCCGCCATTTCTTTCACCATGGGTTTGCCAGCTCGCTTCGATTCATCTGTTCCAAATTTCACTTCTTGACGCATCCAGTCCTGATATTCTTTTATTTTAGACACCCAATACTCTGCGAAAAACGATAAACGAATTGAACAAAGGCAGTTAATTATGTTATACATAATCCTACCATATTACTATAGGTAGGTACGTTATGAATTCTGAATTCAAAGTATTTCTGTTATGGTTTCACGATATTTTTGAAAAATAATGTATAATTAAATAAAACTATAAGTAGAGATAGCAATATAATCATTTCGCAATAATATGTAGTCAATATCGTAATATTTTGGTCCTCCCCGTGACCGCGGAAGCTGCAGTCGGAAGAAAAGTCGGAAGAAAATTAAAATATAAAAGCCGCGATAAAATCCGAAAAATAGTTTAATCTTAATATCTAATATTCGCGTAAGCATAAGAAATCATTATCCTAATAATATTTATACTACATATGTGTGTTAAAAAATATCTCATACAGACCTATTATATCGACCAATGGACCGCCATCACCACCGTATTCAGTGGGAACAATCTCTTTTGGTATGTGTTCCATTAAGTCAGCGGGTGTTTTGTGTATTTTCAACTGGAAAATAGAGAATAACACCGTGTCTAGTTACATTTTATACGTGTTATGTCGCTTTTATTAGTACATTTTCATTATACTTGTCTAAAATGTAAACAAACATTTTACTCAAAATGACATTCACTGTAAATATAATTATAATCAGCTGCAATCCATCTGTATTTAGATTATTTTTTTACATTCGAATATTTGCCATGCATATCGTGATACCTGAGTGTTTTGTAAAACGTGAAAATAATGTGTTTGTTTCTATTTTTGATATATTATATAAAAATTATATATACTCTTTGCTTAGCCTTCTCGTTTAAGAATCCGGATATAAGCGTGAAAATCTTTTCAACTCCCGATGGAAGATTCGTGTGGTGGCTACCTTTTAATCGCAGAGGCATAGAATCCTGAAAAAAGTATATTTAATATTTACCTTGCAAACAAAAAAAATTGTACCTTATAAATAAAGCTATAATTTTTGTCTTAGACTAGAAATAACAATACGGGGGAAAAATCATAATTACAAGTAAGTTCATTGTTTTGTTAAATACCATTTCATAAGTGGAAGCATAACTTATTTTTTTTTAAATAGGTACCAGTCATATCTACTCACGTACTTGACATACGGAGACCATTTTCTTCAGTAAGCCCGGCGTGGCCTGCACAAAGTGATTCATAGTGACTCCTTGATAGTCCACCATGATTTTTGTTCCTAATACTGAAGCGACATCGTCCTCAATTATTGCTATCTATAAAAAATACCAAAGCTACATTTTAGATGACAATTATAATTATTGTTATTAATATCTAGATCTAAAGCTGTATACAAAAAGGTTATATTTTTTTGTCTTCCCTCAAAGCAGGAATCTGGAACCTAAGGCTCTCCTTAAAGTTAGCCTCTAAGCCACCCGCGTAATATTAAACAGCAATGACTCCTGAGTACTCTGTTATGTCTAATTCGTGTGTTATTTACGATTCAATGGCAAACTGGTGGCAGCGAGGCAAGAATAAGAAATCCAAAGTATCGTGGTTACATTAACCTTAAGTGGTACCATCCTGACTAATAATGACTTCAGTACCCGAGCTTCGCAAGGTTAACGTGAGAAAATAGGTAGTCAGTTTTCATATCTCAAGTACAGGGCTTTGAATCTAATACCGCAAACAGCTGCCATCTAGTTGACATTTGCGTCGGATAACCTGTGCCATTTATATAACTATCCTATGTGCTCCCGCTTCAGTCGGTCGTGTCACTTACCATCAGGCGAGCGGCTTACTCGTCGTTCGATTACAATAAAAAAAAACAAGATTTCTTAAAAAATATTACGATATTAACTTTTTTAGAAACAAGGAGGTGTACGATAAGTCACGCTTGTTATAAGTTTCCGTTAACATTTAAGACATCTCTCTATACATTCAATAAAGCTCCCCGTAATAAAATACTTTGATCTATGAAACCTTTCGCCAATAAAACTTATTAGCAGCGCACGCGCAATTCTTGTTGGGCGAGCGAAATGCTTAATATTATTAAGTAAAGATTTATAACAATAATAATGGGGGTTACAATTCAAATTAAAGTAATTATATACATACCTGCACCAAATAATATAAAACGCACATTATATCAGCTACACTATTCTTTTCAGGATCGTATACTCCCGCCCTAATCAGTATGACTCTTGGGAACAATTTATTCTTTGGTTTTGGCAATACTAAGCATGATCTGTAAAAACGGTTATTAAACAAATTAATTTATTTATTTCTATATACACATTACAAATCCAAAAGTCAGTTTGTCTTTCCGACTGATATTGAAATGGAATTGATTTTTCGATGAAGGTTACTCGAAGACGGATGACAAACATGGGACTTTTTATTTAAAATCCTAAGGGTATCTAATCGGGAATCAATCTTTATGTGAGAATTTACAAATCACTTACATAGACCGATCTAAATAAGGCATCTTCAACCATAATAAATAATAGAAAGTATCGATGTAAAATATTCATTTTTTTTATCTTAGGGATAAAATAAAATAGTAACAGACTGCTGCATTTAGGAATGTGTATGTCGACTGTTGAAAGGCTAATTAACTTAAGCGCCATTTTTTTCGACAATGAGTTTCGTACCTATTTAAAATCAGCAATGTTTTCTATATTTTGGTAAACTAGTTAAATTTTTTCAAATCTTAGACTTAAGTCAATTAGTCTTTCAAGCGTCAATATATAAATTTTTCAACTATTAAAGATCAGGATTCAAGTATCTTACCCTAATTTAAAGAACTCCACGAATTTGTCCTCCGTAGGCAAAATCCTCAATGTTACCTCGGGAGCTGTTGTCCTCAGTGTGTAGTATAAATCCAGCTTCTGCTTAACTCTTTCTAAACTAAACTTACAACCTCTCAGCATAGCTACCAGCCATTGGTCATCTGGAAAGTAGGATAGTGGACATATTTTTACTAATTTCTTTATCGTATGACTGCTAGGTGGCATAATTGTATTGCGTGCGCAATACGACTACCGCTCTGAGTTCTCGGGCTAAAATTCTGGGTCAGGCAAATTGATATTGGCTTTTTCTTTTTAATATCAGCCCGTCTGAAATTCGTGCCAGAAATAGTAATAGACTAACCCCCTAACACAACTTCGGACGAAACACACAACAACATTATGTTTCCCTCTGCCTACCCCTCCGGGGATAGACGCGTAGTGTGTATTTGTTTTTATTATCCTGAATACATTTATTTTTTATATAATTATATCACAATTATAGACTCTAAAGTTTAAAGTCTAAACTATTCCATTGATAAACAAGTTTTTGGAATAATTTACACTTGGAATGTCTTTATAGTGAAGGTCTGTTTCTGAGATTCCATCTCGTTATTTACAATTTTTACCCGTTTCAAAGGTCTCAAAACGGAAAATTTTGAATAAATCAAATTTTGTCCAGTAATATTCATCGCGAAATTATAATTTTATAACTTAAAATATAAATATCAAATATTGCATTTCATTATTCTCTTAATTGTTATATAATTATAAAAAATATGAAAATATTATAATATTTTACTTAAAAATTTATAAATTTCACAGCTTAATTAATTTAAAACAATGGACGATTTCATAGACTTTGATTACAATCATTTTTTGTATAAAGTGTAATAAATATTGTTTCTGTAAATGTGACTTCTTTTTATTCTGTGGAGATTTTAACTTTTGAAGTATACTCCTTTTTCATGAAATTTAACTTGATCAATACCTTCCTATATTATAAATATAATATGGTAGTATGATCGGAGACAACCCGGTTCCTAACATATTCCATCCATATTTTGTTTTTTTATATTAGTAATGCAAGAAATATTTCTATTCTGTTAAATCTTTTATGACTCAATTTTATATTATGTAGTCATTTATGTTGCAAATTATTAAAAGTTTATCTTTATACTTCTTCATGAAAGGATGTTACGAAATTTTAAAATTGATTAGGCGATCAATTATTCTGTGACATAACAAAAGTTAGTAAATAATAACACCAGTGCCAAGCATTGCAAAATTAACCTTACTCATTATCCATACACTATTAACTTGATTATATTACTATTAACAAATGATTATTACTAAAGTTGCTAAATTCAATGAAACAACTGACAATTTCATAGTGGAGTGGGCTTTGATAGGCACTAGTTGAAAGTGTCTGCGTGGCGTCTTAGGTTTTTCTCGTATTTTTTACCACATAAAGACAACTGCAATGTTGTCGGTATTTAAGTTGATAAACATAATCAATTTATCTTTTAATATACTACCTATTTTTTTTTGTGATCTAGAAGTGAAACTCGTTTATCTATAACCACGCTTTATCTATTATCCTTTAATTACTATTGACAAATGTATGGAATAGTGAAGAAATCTGGAAATCTCTATAGGTATATGCGTCATAATAAAAGCACTTTTTTGTAATGTAGGGTCATTGATGGAAGCCCGGTTCCTAAAAAGGCTCACTATCCATGATTTTGTTTTTCTTACGTTGTAGTGCAATGCATTTTTTTTTTGTTATTTCCTTTATTATTTAATTAAATAATATGTTATGATATATTGCAATTGAATCAAAGTATATTCTTTATATTATTTTATGAAATGATTTTATGAAAATTTAAAATTAGGTGGGCCTTCAAGGGTTCCGTTACTTATAATATCTACCTGTTCGTGCGTTCAAGTGCGGTTGTTTAGCAATCCAGTCCTTTAAGTGTTTCACATCATCTTTAGTCCGTTTTGGCTTCTCATTTAATTCTTCTTTGGCTATCTTAGCCAAATCAGACGGGAGCTCGCGAATCATTGTTTTTGTTTCACAAACCTAAAAAAATATTTACTAAAACAACATTTAACTAGCAACTTAAAATAATACTGATAGTTTATCGACTGATCAACCGTATGTATACCTGTTTGATTAATAAGTAAATAAAGAGTCATTAATATCTAGCAAAAGTATATTTATACAATGATAACGATTACTCAAGTACCCATTATTATTATTATTGCCCAAAGTAAGGTTTCGCTTTTGCGCTAATTGGCTATTCAAAACTATAATAGACCAGCTTCTAATATACATATTTTCAAAACAAATGGTAAAACATAAATGTATTGAAGATTAAACTTACCTATCGGATGTTTTCGTGGCCCGGTGTATCGACTAACTGATAAGGCGCGCGACTGTTATCGTGAGTCGAGCTAGTACACCAATGTTAGCAAGGGAGCAGACACACACAAGTCATTGATTACACAAAATAATCTAGAGTAATTCACACATAAGTTATTATTTACTAGAAAAAAAGCATTCAAAATTCAGCCCAACCGTTCTATGCTGTCACACGAACTAAACAGAAAAAAATATACATACTTGAACACCTTCTAGCTGTTTTTATTAACATTCTCATTAAGATAATAACCATGAAACGCTACTCTATATTCTTAGACTTACCTTGGCTGAACTCAAACGTTATGCCACGTACAATGTAGAGTTACTTCGCACATCGCAATTAACTCTTGTTCATATCGACTATAATAAACTTTTAGTAATACTTACATTAAGGTAATTAATAATAATATTGTCGTAAAGTCGTAGTTGTAATTGTAAACGGTACAAGTACGATACGTACGTTGAAGTCCTGGGTTCGAATCCCGGGTCGAGCCAAAATAATGGTGACCGGGTTTTTCCATTTTAAAACTTACTCAGTCACAGCTCGGAGTCAGGAAGATGGCGGTGTGATACCCTCATGCTTCGGAAAGTACGTAAAGCCGTTGGTCCTGCGCCTGATCTCTCCCCGGTCATGTAGGCTTGCCGTCTCACCGAACTATGAAAGTGAAGGAACTGAGACTGCACCCGTGTGTTACGAACACACTGATGCACTTTAATATATCCTGCATACCTGGCTCATCTCCGTTGAGATTGGCCGCCGAGGCTGAAATTCGGCTAGGAGGGATTCATTTATTCAATAATATATTATTTTGTAACTATAACACGTTTGTAATTGCTGCATATACGAGTCGCTTATTTTTTAAGGGCCTCCAGGCTGCGGCGTAGGAGTAACGGGTGACAATATGTAAATATTCCCGTATCAAATCTCTGAAAAATTTTAGATCTTTTTATTAATTTTACACTAATAAAATATTCCTTTGGTAATTGTCTATATAATAGTGTTAGATGCACATTAATATGATGTGTTATCTAGGAGGAGATGCACAAAATCTACAATTTTAGTGGCATTTTCATGAAAAATTAATAAAACAATATCCACATTTAAAAAAAAAAAAATTTTATGTCGTCAAATCTTAAAGGTACAAGTCCGAGACAAGCCGGTCACGGGCCTTTTTTATTCCAAAGTAGACTGCAAACCGCACATATCGTGGCTGCAGGTTTCAGTCATTTTCATAGATTTTGTCACGAAAGCTTTCCCATTATGATATAAGGGTACATTGCAATCTAACAAAATTCAGTTGATGTGACATTTTTAATGATATTTAAAATCGCATAATTATAATTAAGTTGCATTATTTTGACCAATTCCAAACTAACATTTAAATTGACGACTATTTCGAAATATATACTTAAAAGTTACGAAGTATTTATTGTTTCAGTCACTCTTATATAATATTTGTTGTATTATTCGATATGAATGGGAATGATATTTAGGTATTTTTATTTTCGTACGGATTCTATAGATATTGCTTGCGTCTTGGAGTCCGCGTCGCAATTAGTGCTGCGGTCGGATGCAGCCGCGCCCTGTGACTGCATGTCGCGTTACGTCGCCTATGCAAGCCGTGCGCTACAAGGATGTGTTGCTTGGAATCATTTTCATAGAAGTAAATTTCTAGAAATAAATTGTGTCTTTAAAGCCTGTAACTGCGGTCTGTAGTTTGTCTCGGACTTGTATTTTAATCAGTCTTAGCAACACACTTTATGCCGGTTTTAAACGTACCCTTTATTTACAATAAATAATAATTAGTAGATCTTCGAAAAATCGTAATATCTTACTTAACTGGTTTAGTAAGCGGCGGCTTTCACCCAATCATAACAAAGTTGTATCATTTATTACAATGACGATGTCGCAAGACTACTCAAACATTATAAAAAGTTATCTAGAAAAGTGTGACGTTGTAATTAACGATTACTGATAATATCAGATTATGTTTCAATGTTCGTAACTACGCAAGTGGATATGAAACCGTAATGTTTTTTAAGTAAAAGATATATTCAACTAATCTTATTTTAATTCCTCAAGTCCTGACTCCACATTGCTTAATATTATTTTTGACTACATTAATCATCTTAAATAACAAGGGTAGTAATGTTTACAAAAACTAAAAACAGAGCATTCATCACAACTGGCGTATATTATTTTATGCAGAGTTTGGTGTTTTTTTTATTTCAGAATAGCTGGCGCCATAGAATTAATACGTACAATACAATTAATAAGTCTGTTTATTTTCAACTGCTAAAATAATTCAGTCAAATTCTAACTGCCTAAATGAAACTTCTAACGCGAACATGTCTTAGTAATCTTTGTCATGCTAATGCTTTTGGAATCCACTGTTTCGTAGAATTTCGTGTCTTTTGGTAACCTACCACCAGTGATCATAAATCACCATCTTCATAATTTGTTTATTGGAAAATAGGATGAAAAAAAAGGCTTTGTGAAAATTGCAATATACCACTCCATGTTCTAATATTGTGTGTATCTCAATACACTGAATTTATATAAGCAAAATTTACATCTAACCATCTGTCATACAAGTATTAATAACTATTTTTTTAAGTACACGCTGGAATCAATTCAATGTATAATTATTTTTTTATATAAATAATAGCCCTAATATTTCATATAGAAGATTCAATTTCCGACTAATCGTGATAGAAAAAAGTCACAGAACACAGGAATAAAGTGATATCTGTGTTACCTGACTGGGTATTAAACTCAGAATCCCAAAGTCTACAAAGATAAACGCTAGTAGACCAAAGAAGTGAAAAATATCCTATACATTACTATGCAACAGCACTTAAGTCACTTTTACTAGTGCCATTTGCAGTAATTGCGATTCTTATAAATAACCATTTACTGCATCTGAAATAGATTATAAAAAATATTTTAAATGTATGTACAGCTAATGCTATACAAACCGCACATTGTATTTTGCCGTGTACCTATAGTTGCAACTTGCACGAGTCTGTGCATTACATCTTCATAACATCAATGTATTCGCATCAGTTCAGCTTACGCCGTCATGCAACCACCATTATTTACATTTTAACTATTTTTAACAATTAGCTTTTATGACATTGAATAAACAACGTGATCGCCAAGTGATCAGCTATAACTTCAACTTGACCTCAACAACATAAAGACCGTGTGGTACACTCAATACAATGTGTAATCCTTCCTTTTACAAAACCATAAAGATGTTATTACTATTGAGCCCCAGGACTCATAGAGGTTGAATCCAAATAGTATATTGCCCCTTAGTAATGTTTACAATATCTATGTACTCCGTTTTGATGGTTAAAGTTAAAGTGTCTATTTTCCTAGTTACGATGACGACAACATCATAAAGCATACCTAAGCAAAATCCAAATGAAAATAGATATAGCAGAGCCTATACAAATAATAATGTAATTTTATTATAATACAAAACATCTGAAACTTGCCATTTGATGAATTGTGACTGGGACGAAATACATGACGTCATAAATGAGAGGGTTGTACTGCCCCACTCTAATTAATACCACTTGACGGCTCGTAGGCTTGTCGTTTGAATAGAACTACGATAATCCTCATAACAATTGATTGTTTTAACATAAGGTGGGCAATGAAGCAGGCTAGTCATCTAATAGTAAGTGATTTATACCACCAATGACTTCTCTGATGTTATCTCCGAAAAAATATATAAGCATTGCTACAAATTTGTAGCTTCTAAACTAAACCGTCTCACAAAGAAGTCACTGTAAAGTGACAGCTTTGCTCACGCGCTTTGGGCGGTCACCATGCGCCGGAGTTTTGCTTCACTAATATAGATTTATTGCAGTGCTCTCCTTATTTTAGCACTGAATTTGGCTACTATTACCATTATAATCACGCTGGTTAGTATGGAAACTCATTGGCTCTCATGGCTGTCTGGATGCAGTATACAATTGCCTTCTCGAGCCAATCTCCAACAGTAGGTATATCCTTATCGGCTCTTGCAAATAGTTAGTGTAGTTACATGCTTGGACTGTGTAGTGGAAGGTTCTGGGTTTGATTTACGAGCGGAGCAAATAGACTGAGTTTTCGTTAAAACACACTTATTCCAACAGAGTCACATATTTGCATATATGCATAAAAGTTAAATATTTTCCCTTTTTGCAGAATAGGTAGAGGTGTAACACATCCACATTTAAGCAGCTGAGACTGAGTTAGGGATTTAAAATTATAGCAATTTACCGGGCGCGATTCCAAAGTCTGGAATCCGTGCTGGTACTGAGAAAGAAACAATACTTATAACCAACGTACCAAGTAACCAATACAACTAGGCTGCCGAGGTAGTTGATATTACGTTCTTCATAATTTATTTTGCACTCTCAATATCTATTTGAGAAAGTAAACTTTTAATCATTTTAAGGCGATATTCAAGATCGTAATTAGTAAATCGAATTTTTTAAAATCGTTTTCGTTAAGAGCGCTACCCGTTAAGAAATCTTTGTCATCAGAAGTATAGCTTCCAGATAAATATGAAATTATCGTCACTACCTCACCATGTTTTCATAAAAATGTAGAGGTTGTATCATATAATTTGTCCCAAACACAAATTAATACACTTGAAACTTACAACAAAAGAGGTATATTCGAAAAAAATGAAATTATAAAAATAAAAAAGAATATTTTATAAGTAAAACCAAATGTAGTAAAATTTTATAATGTTAGTCAAACTGAAGCTGTCTAAAAGACCCCTCCACGCCAAACATATCCTCTGCTGTTTTGGGTTTTCCTGGCCGCTTTGATTCATCTGTACCAAATGTCTGGTCCTCTTCTAAAAACACTCTGTATTCTTGTACCTTCTTCTTCCAGTAGTCTAAAAATAAATACACACAGTATATAAATTTAGCTAATTCCGTAATATTTCTAATGCTGGAACAATGTTGCTGAAATATTCAAATTACCAATCTTTTCATAGATATGAGTGAAAAGATATTTTGAATTGAAAACAACTTTTAAAGATGAGTACTAAAAATTACTATACTATTTACAATAACTAAGAAACTGAATATGCCAAAATTAATAATTATAATCTATGCAGTTCGTTACATTGGTTTTCACATACCAATAATTTCTGGGATGGTGCCGCCAGTGCCGCCGTACTCTTCAGGTAGTATGTCTTGAGGGATGTATTTGTACATTTCATCATAATTTTTGTTGTGAACGTAGAGCTGTAATATAACATATAGGTTTGTTTAATGTCTTATAAGTTTTTACGTAATTCTCTATAATAAAGTCTCTATGTACTTAACTATAATACAATATACTTTTGTGTTCGTTTTTAATACTAAATATATGACATAAAATGTAAGTTGAATGAACTTTCTATTTAAATCGTCTTGTCAATAAGCTCTAAGTGTGTTGTACTTTTCATTTATTAATTTTCGCCGAAACCATACGTAACACAATGTCCTGAAATCTGAATTGGAACATCAATTTATTTTCTATGCTTCTTGCAACCTGACATAGTTTATATACTCACCCTATTTCTATTTTTCTCGTTTAATAGATTTTTGATTGCGTTGTATATGGTCTCAAAACCTGCCGGAGTGTTAATATAATGCGTTCCCTTCATACGAACTGGAGTAGCGTCCTAAAAAATACAAGAAAATGTAAAAACTACATAGACAATAAACCTAATGTAATAAATCTAGTGAATCCAGCTAATATAACATCCCCTCGTAAGCATAATTTAGCAAATAAGAAGAAAAAAACAATATTAGAATTTATTGATAAAATATAATCTTGCCAAACAAAATCAAAATATGATAGAGGCACACAAAATATTTATAAGATAATATTATGGTCTAATAATAAACGTTTTAACTCAACATTTTACAAAAAAGTGTGTCAGAGGTAATCAAACCCTCGCTAAAATAGTTATATCAATTATGATATCAAAGTATCAAGCTATTATCGTTTGGATATAGCGATAATGATGACTATCTTACCTGTGAGGTGACCACCATTCTTTTCATAAGGTTTGGCGTCATTTGTAGGAAATGACCCATTTTAACTGCATCCAGATCAAGTATAGACACAACTCCAGCCACGACTGCATTGTCGTCTTCCATGAATACTATCTGAAAATGTTAAAACTTAACGTAAGATCATGGAACTAATACAAGATTTTTGCATTATATTTTAAAATGATCAGGGTCGGATTAAGAATGTGAGGAACTCTAGGCAATTTACATCTTGGGGTTCCTTTTCACTGTCATGACTTGTATGACTGGAATTTTCTCAAAAACTACTGAGCCGATTGGGATGGGATTCTCGTTATTTAAATGTTTATTTTTCAAGGAAGACATATAACATACAACGATCTTATAAAAATCTTTATAAATATATTTCATAACTTTAAATGTTTTCTTAAATGTACTGAAACATAATGTAAAAAATAACTAAGGCTATAATACTGTCATCGGCTAACGTATTAATTAAATGCAAATCATACTTTTTTTTATGTTTTTGCTATTACCCGGCTCCTAGTCTGTTGCCTTATTTACCTTAAGGCAAATCAGCCCCTGGAAATGGTCCATTGTAAAGTAAATTTTTAGTTTAATGATTTCTTATGTTTACGCCAATGTTAGACATTGAAATAAAACTAAAAACTTTACACGGATTTTATCGCGGTTTTTTATATTATTATTTTCTCCCGACGTTTCGAAGACTTTGCAGCCTTCATGGTCACGGGGGGGACTGAGGTGTTGTTCATCCGTAAAGTCAAAGTTACAATATCTACCTACATTTTTCAAATATACAACTTTCTTGAGCTCAGTGTCTTGAGGTCTGGCAGACCTCAAGACACTGTGAGCTCATTCTGCGTAGATCGGACCGTCAACAGATAAAAATTTTAAAAAGTTGTATATTTGAAAAATGTAGGTAGATATTGTAACTTTGACTTTACGGATGAACAACACCTCAGTCCCCCCCGTGACCATGAAGGCTGCAAAGTCTTCGAAACGTCGGGAGAAAATAATAATATAAAAAACCGCGATAAAATCCGTTTAAATAGTTTTTAAATTTTTAGTTTTTAAAAATTAATACTAACCTGTTGTAGGACATGTGAAACAGCCATAATGTCTACGATGCTGTACTTGTCGGGGTCATATGTGGCCGGACGAATGATGCTCACTCTTGGCGCATCCGGAGCAGCTAGTTTCGGCAGTATTAGCATTGACCTGTTGAAACATAAATAATTTTATATTCATACTTGTAAATTAATTTTATTAAATATTGATACCTCTCAAAATTTATAACCTAGTAGCACGATTTTAACATTTTAAACCATGTAATAACATGAACTAAAGGTATATTACGGTGTAGACGCCTGGCTTTCCGCTGTCACCTGTTCACTTCAAAAGGCGCGAGGCTCTTAGCTTCAAACCCCGAATTCATTGATCAGATTTACCTAAATATTCTACCTAGAATCATTGACGTATATTCTAGGTAGGAACATTAAAGTCATTACCTCCAGTAAAGGTTTTACTCCTCGTAAAATGTATTTACATTTGAATTCAAAAATGCACATAAAAACCCAACCCGCGCTAAAATTATCTCATTCGCTTTAATTTTTTATTAACAAACAACGATTTCGTGTTATTCAACATCCCAAAATTAGAGGAATCTTACATTCTTAAATCAACAAAAGCACGAACAATATTTACAAATGTAGCGCAATTAGTACTTAATTATAAACATCAAATATACGTACCCTAGGCTAAGGATTTCATCAAACATAGCATGGTTGATATGGATTCTGAATAGTTCAGGTGCTGTAGAACGCACGGAGTAATACAAATCAAACTTTTCTTTCGTTCTTTCTAAGCTGTATTTGCAGCCTCGTAGAAAAGTTACCAGCCACTGATCATCTAAAAGTACAGAAATATAGAAGTGCGATTAAGATCTAAGGTCAATTCGACTGGCTAGATGACGTAGTTGACAAGGGCGTTGCCATGGGGGGGGGGCATAGAGGGCATCCCCCCTCCCTTCCTAGAAATTCTAAAAAAGTTGCCAAATGTAAAACAACCAAAGTCCTAAGTCTGACTGAACTTGCTTGATCGATAATTCCCGATCTCTCCTCTGTGTTATTGTTAAAGCGGAACAGGGGGATTGGGGAGGAACATATGATCTCGACTTTACCTACAATTCATTCTTTCTCATTCTCCATATCAACTTGACCCCCCCCCCCCGGGCCATCGGCTGGCGACGTTCTTGGTAGTTGAATTACACGACGGCTGCAGTGCTGAGGTCTTGGGTTTGATCCCCGGATCTGGCAGTGATATTGTCTTTTTCTACTCAGTATTAGTCCGGAGTGTGAAATTTATGTCCGATATGGCGATAGACTCGCCCCCTATTACGCCATGGGACGGAATACACACGGCGATAAGTGCGTACACCAGTTACACTCTGGCTTCGGGGATAAAGGGCGTGGGTAGTACGTAAATTTACCAATTGATTATATAGGTATAGAAATAAAATTGATTTTATTTTTTCAGAAAATTTACATGCTACGTGTTTTTGCATTAAAACAAACGAAAATTTATTCACACATAATTGTGCAAGTTAAGATTTTTTTAGTATTATAGTATTATTTATTGTTTGAAATACTGCAAAATCGAAAGTGATCTTTAGTCTGTCATATCTTAAACACTTTATTAATGCATGTCTATTGATAAATATGTTTTTAATACTCAAAGTAAATTATATTAGATATGATTACTTTATTTTATAAATATGCCACGTATATCACCTCTATATAAAAGATAAGAACCCCAAATATCTGATAAATAAATTGGCAATAAAATATGCTCAGTGATGGCTGTCATCGGCGGTGGAAATAAAGATGTTAACGTCGATTTGAAATGAAACTAATGAATCCGTTACCTGTTCGAGCACGTAAGTGGGGTTGTTTCGCTATCCATTCCTTGAGGTGTTGGACATCAGCTGCTATCCTGCTTGGATCTTCAAACAACTCCTTCTTGGCTTTTTCCGCCAACTGCGGATTCAATGGACGTATCGACATCTTGAAGTAATTGGGAACTTTCCTGTTAATTGTTATTTATCCCCTAGAACAGCAGAACGCGCATTCCAGAACAAAGACCTTTGGGTACTAATATAAAAATTAATACGAGCAAGTGATATTGACAAGTTATCACGGATTAGTGTTATCTTCAACAAATTCGAAGCGAACAATACGATGACGTGGACACTTGTTAACTCACATGGGTGTGAAGTATGTGTAACTCTAGTGCACGATAAATAATTGGGTAGGGAGAGAGGAGTTAAGGGAGATACAGAAATCGATACATGAAATCAACAAGATTAACAATTTGTATTTAGTTTTATACTAATACTAGCTTCCGCCCGCAGCTTAGCCCGCGTGGATTTCGGGTTTCAAAAATGGAGAAGGTGCTCAATTTGTCGGGATGTTTTTTTTAATTTATGGTGGTATGCAGGTGGTCCGATTGTCCGGTCAGGGTCTGATGATGGGATCCTGGTGAAATCGAAGGAACTTTTAACCATTAAGGTTGCACACGAAATGACGGAAGCTTAAAAATGGAGTAACTTCTCCCGTTTTCCCAACATTTTCCATCACTGCTATGCTCCTATTAATTGTAGCGTGATGAAAAGTATACTATAACCAGCTCAGGAGTATGAAAAATAATTGTACCAAGTGAAGTTAAAATCCGTCGAGTAGTTTTTGTTTCTATAACGGTTATACAGACAGACAGACAAAAATTTTACTAATTGCATTTTTGGCATCAGTATCGATCCCTAATCACCCCCAGTTATTTTGGAAATATATTTCATGTACAGAATTGACCTCTCTACAGATTTATTATAAGTATAGATATGCAAAAGTAGCTCAAAAATTGTCCATAACGAAAACATGCATTTTAAAGTAAAACAAAAGAAATAATATCGTGAAGCCAACCAAATAACTAATGATATATTAAATTTTGTGACTGTTCAATTTAGTCGGGTCCGCGATATCACTTTTGTTGAGTTTCAGAACGCGACATTACATTATTATATTCTGTGCTCCAACGCACACTGCTTTGATGTTAGGAACACACCTACATTGCTTAGACAAAAGTGAACTTTATACAATAGCAATAAAGCTCAAATTGACTCTACGTATTAGTTAGAAAACGTTTGTATGGGAAATAGAAAAATGCTGTTTTGAGGATTTTCCCGGCAATTATTCGAATTTTTCTCACCTTTTAAACCTTCCGTAGACCTCCACGAATAATTCAAGACCAAGATAAGATAAATCCGTTCAGCCGTTCTCGAGTTTTAGCGAGACTAACGAACAGCAATTCATTTTTATATATATAGATTGAATTTAACTTTTCTCTATAAAATCTGAACAACTGCTAATAGGCACTTTAAACGATGGTTTTAGATTGAAAATTTTACACAGAAATTCCTTACGTTTGAACGTAATAAGAAAGAAATTTTCGTTAATTCCCTCAGGGATATAGCGAGTAGGTAGTCTTATAAATCTCTATCCGATGAAGTTTTTACTGAGGTAATCCATTAAATTATAAAGTTAATTTATACTGCTGGATTACGGTTATAAGAGGACCTAATGATAAAAATATCTTCATTTTAAGTTTTAGATAGCTCACAATATCAATGTACCTATGAATTGGCGGTGAATAAACTGAGGCGTCTATGAACACGCATTAAGACGCAAAATAGCGCGCTATGTGTTTTATTAGAAGCTTTAATATATATTATAGAAAAAGGTTACAACATATTTCTACAATATGTTACCTTCACTTTGGCACTTTAATTTTTTTTATAATGGTAATATTGTTTCGTTAAATTCACGATTAAAATGCCACTAAAATAGTTGATTCCGTGCATCTTCTCCTAAAGTATAAGTGATTTAAATTTGAAATCAATACTGAATGAATGAATCCCTCCTCGCCGAATTTCGGCCACGACGGCCAATATCAACGTAGATCAGCCAGGTACGCAGGATATATTATAGTGCACAAGTGTGTGCGCAATACACGGGTGCACTCTCTGTTCCTTCACTCTCATAGTTCGGTGAGACGGCAATCCGACATGACCGGAGAGAGATCAGGCGCAGGACCAACGGCTTTACGTGCTTCCGAGGCATGGGGCTATCACACCGCCAACTTCCTGACTCCGAGCTGCGACTGAGTAATTTTGAAGATGGAAAAACCCAGTCACAGTTATTTTAGCCCGACCCGGGATTCAAACCCAGGACCTCAGCGCGGTTGTCGTACTTGTACCGTGTACACTTACAACTACGCCACCGAGGCAGTCAAATTCTTAATTTCCAATCAATACTATTAGATAGACAACTTATTAAGAAAAATGTTGGTCATTTAAAATTTTCCAAAAATTTCAAAAATATTTTTTTAAAGAAATGTTTGAATATATCCGCCCGTAACACGCGCGCCGCCAAGTATGGAATGAATAGCTCAAGGCAGTTTGTTCGAAGTGGCGGCTTAAACTAATACTTAACAAATCATTCTCGATGTCAGATCTTTATCCAGGAGTGGAGTGGTTATAGATTCTAATAATATGCATAAATGCCGTTCACAAAACATTTCAATGATTATTATTAGATTTAACATAAGTTACGTAAGGTAAAACCGGCAGGAATCGGTTTATATTATTATGGACCCTTCGCTTTCGAGATCCAGTCTATAAAGCAATATTCTATTTGTAATATTATTAATTAATTTCCGTCTACTCTCTTCTACGTATGTATTACCTATTAGTGGAAACTGGGTTGGATTAAGAATCTTAATTTTCAATCATTTATTTTTTTAGTTATAATTTAGTCTGTTTCCCAAATCAATAAAAAAATATATAATCTAGCCGCAATATGCTTTAAACATTATGGACTATAGCACACGATGATATGAACTATAGAAACTTCGAACAACGCGGCCTTATTATTTAATATTTTTTAAAAAGACGTTACAAATCATGTTTTGCACTTTTTATCGATTGCATAACAGTAATAACGATTAGCGTTATATTTTATAACTGATATACTTCACGAAGGATAAAGCAAATTGATAACAAAGGCACCTGGACACTTAATACAAACATGTTCAATATCTAAATCAGTTTTGTTACTATTCGATTAGTTACCACGTTTTAAAATAATTAATTAGCTTTTGCTCGCGGCTCCGCCCACGTGAAAAAGTTGTTCTGGGATCAAAAAGCCCGCTTTATATTTTTCCGGGATAAAATGTAGCCTATAGCACTTAAGAGTAATGTAGCTACGTATTACTGAAAAAAATATCAATATCGGTGTAATAATTTTTGAGATTATCGTGTTCAAATTAACAAACAACTCTTCAGATTTATATCATAGTATAGATAATATAGATAAATATAAATATTGAATTTCTTGTATTATAAAGATGTTGGCAGTATTTTCTATATCATGAATAGGTAGTTCATAGTAGTTTGGGGATTATGGATCCTGATTATTGAGTTCTGATATCAAATGTTCTGTGTAATGCCCCCACTTGACTCTCAAAAGGTTGCAAATAAAAGTTCAGAAGAGTTTAATTCATTAATCTATATAGTAACTAAATTACACTATTTAAATCCCTTATACAATATTATATGAGGCGTATGCGGTACTATCTTCGATTACGTGGGCTAACGTGGCCGGTTACGGAAAGCACTAACGACTGCTGGCGAGCGCACTCCCGCGCACCTACAAAATGTAATTTTTATCCAAATTATTTATTCCCATTGTAAATAATCGAATTTATTAAGCGGTGTTGTAAATAGTTCGCGTAGGTGTCTTACAGATGGCGCTATAAACAGTGTTTAGGGTCTTTGTAACGGGAAAAACGTCCTCCGCTGTGGGAAGCAAGAGTAACACCAGTATAAGTATAAAATGAACAAAGAAAATCGTCTTTCTTTGTTTTATTATTTTTCATACAAATTTCATCGTTATTTAGTTCTTATCATTTATTACAACAAATATACAAGATATCATTTGGCTGAAATAAAAGAGGTCCAAGGGCATGAAAGCGAGAAAAAACAATGATTACAGTGCAGTCAAGGAGAATATTTTTATTATTTGTCATTGGTTTTCCACAAAGGTTATATTATTCAGTTTTAATCATTTTATTGGAAAAAAATACAAAATATCTCTAAGCTACCTAAGTCTCGATATACGGTACAGTCAGCCCCTAAAGTGCTGAACAAATCTTCAATCTGCCTGTTATAATTTTGTGGTAACAAAATTAATTTTAAGTGTACACTATTTTAGATAAAGAAAAATAATATTCCTCTTAAACTTCACGTGTATAAATTGTTGGTTAGTATTCGTTCACCAACTTTTGTGGTTGACTGTACCTCTTCACAGTGTATCTTTTCGAAATCTCGGCCATGTCATATCGCCAGTTGGCATCACTAGACTTTATCTCGAGTTTAACAACCTTTCAGCTCGACGTGGTTCTTACAACAAACATTGGTTTTCACATTGTTTTCATTAAATTTGTATAAATAAATCGAGCGCATTTTTTTTGATATTAACGTTGTATGAGAAATTGCGGTTTATGTCTTGTTTATTTACCCGACCACATAGATACGCAAACGCACAATTTATTCGTCCGTATTGAACGCAACAGTTATATTTAAACAGACAACAAAATGTAATAGCTGTCGGCTTTGTGAATATTGTTAGCTATTCGTTTATTATACAATACTTGTGTTATTACAATTTTCATCCAAATCATTTGTAAGATTAGAATAGGAAGGAAAAAGTGCATATTAATATTTGTAATGTAACCCTTGAAGGCCTATTTAATTTTAAAATCTTCATAAAGTCGGTTCATGAAAACATAAATCTTTGATTAAATTGCAACATAACACTACATATTATAAAATTGAATAATAATAGAACTAAAAAACCGTAGCCCATTTTTGCACTACAGCATAAAAAAATACCAAAAACGAATGGTGGGTCTCGTAAAAAACCGGACTTTGTTCGGTCACACTGAATTACTAATTATTTGATTGTCACTATAAATAAAACAAACATGCTCGGTTACTCGACACATTTATTTTGCGTATTTACATTTGACTCATTTCACAATTTGCCTACAACCCTGTTACAATTTACACGTGTATTTCACAACTTATTTTAACTATATTGTATATATAAACATATTTATATGATTTAAAATGAATTAGGTACGTATTGATTGAAAGTTACGGCACATCATTTTCTAATATTAATCAATTTAAGCTTAAGAAAATATAATTCACTAGTATAATACAAAGATAAAACTCTTAAGAATATAATAATATAAATGTGTTTTAGTAAAAGTAAAATGAACTGTATTTGCAACTGTACAAAAATAGTTATTGAATAATAAAGAATTCTTGTCCTCTAAAGTAAACTAACAACTAACCTATGCACGTGACAAATTTTATAAACACTGAGGATCCGTATTTTTAAAGTCCTACGGGCGTTTTCGGTGAATACACTGTTCCTGACTGCATCGCAGTTTTAGTAGCGTTTGAAAAGCGTATAAAATGTGACGTCAGCATAAGGCCCTACACAGTCCACCATCTTCGCACAGAATTGTTACATTATTTTAATACGCAAGTTCTATTAAGTTTACACAACTGACATTTTCATTGGTACACAATCTCAGAACTATTAATACACAACAGAAGATTTAAAAATATTATAAGGTATTGTGAAAACTGTTGAAACTCGTACTTTGATACCTCATTAGTATTTAAGAATTGATTCAAGAGCATTCTTACATTGAATTGGTGGACTCAACCCATGGAGTTGAATCCATAAATTCAAATAGGCGGTTGCTCGAATAGGCGAACGTACAAGTTTTTGACAATCAGTCGCTTGATAATGTAAATGTAGTTCAATAAAGGGCAGTCTTCAATATTGTGCAACTATAAAATAACTCTTATTACAGGGAGAAAGTACCACGGCGGTAGATCACACCAACCACACGAAGACTTTCGCACAATATATCAACTCAAAGCCAAGTTACGACGCAGCATCGAAGATTCAACTCTACGTTCAACAGAGGTCCGAGACGAAATGTACCGTATCTTGTCGATACCAAAAAAATCAAATTTCAATGCACTATGCACTTTGAGGACAATTGATGTCAGATTGCGTTGTGCGAAGGCCCTAAATCGGAGTACCTCACATCATGCACAGTGTACTCATAACTTTAAAAGATTTTGTAATTCAGAAATCGTAAATGAGATCTAAAACATTTTTTCATACACTATAATTTCGTGAGCTATATAATACGTAAGATCAAAAAGTGTAGATATTAGATAAGATTGTAAAAATCGAGTATGATTCAGTATAAATTACAGTTAACAACTTTTATCACTAGATGGAGTTATTATCGAATTTATACTCAATCTATTCTAATAATATATTATTATGTATAGGAAAAATAAATTAATATACTATTATAAAATTAAAATATTAGATATAGTTAAAAATCACAAACATTGATTGTCCAAACCGACAAAATACTATCTCATAAAATACTTACAAACTACTATTTGCACTAGGAAGCATTGGAATTATAATGCATGCCTACACCTAAATAAATATTTACAGTTTGTCTAGTTTCTTGAATAGCCTGACAACAGATTTCCAACAAAACATTTATTAATGTACTAAAACAATACAATCCAACAAGGGCCTTATTTCAAATCGTAAGATGGTAACAATCTGTTTTTCTACGTCTCTTGGAAATTAACAATCTTGAAAACAATTTGTTTAATAATAAACCTAACGAACAATTACTAGCAAGAGGAAAATACTGCAACAAACGTATCCATTGACTGGGAAATAAATAAAACTTATTATTACTTTTATGTTCATCTATTTCCCAGCTAAAAGACTTACTATATTACACTGCTTTTATCAATGCGCGGTATCATTCAAATATATCATAAGTATTGACATTTTTATCTAACAGTACAGTCTCATTTAATGAATAGGTATACACTCGAAGGACGGTTTTCAATAGAAGCATTAAACAGCCAACTCGTATCTCCTTTGCCACACGAGCCGATGATCATGTCAACTGCCCACTAGCCATTATTTTAATGTTAATTTTTATTTTAAAATTACACTCATTTCTACTTTTTAACTGATACCTTATTTAGTTTACCCTCATATCGTGTAATTATCTACCTATTAACATAATGTTTATATTTTAACCATAAAATTCTGACATGATGATCAAAAGTTAGCAAAAAGTTTCAACTCGTCGGGGTCCAGTGACCGGACCGCTTTCCAATCCGTCTCGGGATATTCGTCGAAGTTTGACGTGTCACCTTCATATGACACCGACGGCAATATCGGAGGCTGTAAACAGAATTTCTCATATTAATACCTCGTCACTACGATCTGATATTCTCCTGTCTATCTCATAAACAATTACGTTACGAAGCAGTTTGCCGGTTTCCTGTTTTCTTGAGTCATCAATCATTCACGTGTGCTATTCACCGGCCTCGTTGCAGCGAAGCAGAAAGGAAAATTTATTTGTCATCGACTACTTAATTTCTTTTTAGAATTGAGGTAATGCGGCAATAAGTAAGGTTGCGGTGCCATCAGCTTGTTATATTTTGGTATCCGTAATGCGCACTTTTTGCGAGCGTGCCCTGAATGGTCATTAAGCGTGAAACATGTTGCACGTTTTGCGTCATTGAACGTGCACTCAAAAGAAGTCGTAAATACGTAATGTAATAGTAATTAATCGATACCTGTAATTTCTTCATAAACACATCAGCCCAGTCCAAGTGTTTGAACCATCTATGCCTTTTCACGTCTTCTGTGCCGCACTGAAACAAATATATTCCACATTTTACTCTCTGCGCCACATGAACCAATCTTCGTTCAAACATATTATACGATATATATTTTCGACCTAATTTATTATTCCTGGTCACCCATTCTTAAAACAATATTGAGTTGAGTGCACATACAAGTTTTTGTGAGGGAAATTAGAGCAATTTTGTTATTATTGGCATTCGCGACTTACTTCAGAATTTATACATCGTAAATTCTTAGATTCAGAGTTAAATAGCATATCGGAGGCTAATTTATTATTCTACAACGATGCCAAACGGGCCACTCAAACCAACGACTTCTACTAGCTAAACCACAAATAATTAAACTGAGAATTGTCTCAATATTGAGCGCTCGCAACCAGGATAAGTGACAGTTTTGTGTTTATTTACAAAAAGGTCTCTTGCACCTTTAGTGATTACACAATAGCGTGAGCATGAGAGTACAATGTATCTAGGCAACATATATCATACCCACTGAAATAACTAAGCGAAGTGCACAAAAATAGAGTTCATAAACTTTAGTAACGGACGTGCCTGCAAGAGTTTTATGCTCTTAACTATAAACCATGGCTAACTCAATCTTTCTTTATAGTGTGTAAAACAAACAATTATTTTACGGCACAATGAACACTAAATCAACGTGTGCACTTTTTGCGTGAACATCTGTTTATATGAAGCTTTATCAATATACCCACTACAAGTTTGTACAGCGTATAATTGCACAAGTGACCGGCCGCCGCAATAAACAGCGTTTCTAGAGCGTGGTCAGCAAAGCAGCTTATTTACGTCAATGCATAAGTCAGTATGGACAGTGAGCCCGTTTGATGTCGCCGGCGGTTCCCTGACTGATGGCTTTCTAAACGTCTCTACGACGTCGCGGCAAAAAGCTCGGTGAAAACAACCACTAACTGCAGTCATTTAAAAATACATTCGCTGTGTCATCGACTCTCCACTCTTTATTGGGTGTCTTGTACTTATGACGATTTCTCGTATTGAAAATAGCGTCGCGAGACACATTAGCTACAAAAATGCGCCGCCGCAACACATTCATGTTTACTGCAAATATTTTGAATATGCATTAAAAACGATATAATTGCAGCAATTCTCGTTTTCTACTATATAATCCTTAAGCAAAGCATTGGTATTTCAGTAGATCAGCGGATATAAGTTAGATTAACCGTCTAAAACTCGTTTGCAAATGTGAACGCTCCGGAGTATTATGCAATGCAGCTAGTTTAGTTAGTTTTATCAAAGCAATCGGGTCGGGCGGCGTGTTTGTTTATCTATTACCTACTAAGTGAACAATTAATGCTCGATAGACTGGTTTCCCAACTCCTGTTACCAAACGCATACAAATAAACTAAATTCAACTTACGTATAAATTTATCCAGATTTTTACTTCAATAGGTTCTAGATTTTATTAAGGTTATTCAATTAGTATAAATGAATAGTAAATAAGCTCGGTCCCACGAGTGGCTTGTCGTTAAATTGATTTGAAATTCGCTTAAAGTCTTACATTTGTCAGTCATATATAAGATTAGAAGTTATATATGGAAACAGCTGGAGGACGGCCAACTTCAAAAGATAAATAAAATATCTTTATGCAGCATTTTCTTGATCAATCGATATGAATATTTTTTTAAAATAACACTGGTTGATAATACAGTATCTATCCTCAGGAAATTCATGTAGGTACGTGAAGACACATCTTGAATATAATGTAAAGTTTTCAATTAGTTGAATATTTTCAGACCACTTAACCCATAAATCTCAAACAATAACCAAATATTATATAATGCAGGTTTTTCTAGATGCCGTCTAACTAGTAACCAATCGCCATTTTCTAGGACCTTATAAAGTTAATGTCTTATTGCGTGATTGTTAAGAACGCGACCGCCTAACCTGTTTCAAGAATACACAGAGATCTAAAATTTTAGCTTAAAGCCTGATCATTCTAACACAATCACGTACACTAAGCACAATAAATGTAAAAGCATGTTTCCAACCTAAATACCAATTCGTTTCCAATTTCAAATACGTAAATACAGCTTCCTTTCATTGTTTTGGGAACAGTCCTTCAAAATAATAGTCCATATGCAGGTCAAGCGCAAGGCTGAATTATTTTCAGTATGCCTACGCGCATAAACAAAGCCCGCTCTTCGGACGCATTACATAGACTCCCAGCAATACCAAACGAGCAAACGTAACTCAAAATAATATTGTTTTATGCCTTAAACAACGTTACACAGCTGAGTTTAATAAACAAGAAAATATTTACATAACTAATGATTACGACTGATGTAAGAACAGCGTCACGAAAATGTAGGTACCTTTTATACGAAGCACACACAAATGCTCCACTAATTTCTTTTTTTTTAAATACGTAACACACGCTATAGAACACGTGATTCGGCGTACGATTTATTGCTAAACAGTTTAAAAATCACGTGTCGCTAATAGTCGGCCACTTTTTATTCTGTCTAATGTCTTGGCTAATGTAGATCGGGTTTAATAAACAAACCTTCATGTTTCCAAGTCTCTTAGTCCTGTCTTGTACGAGAAGTTTCTTGATGATGTCCTTGGCTACAGGGTCCAGATGCCGAGGCCACTCCACACGCCCGTTGAGGATTTTCTCATAAATCCCGAATGGATTGTCATCATAGAAAGGGGGGTATCCGACTAACATTTCGTAAATAAGTACGCCTGGAATAAAAATAAACGGCTCTTTATAATTACTTTGATTCCCCGAACATAAATTATGTAAGTAGTACATTGTAAATAATTCACGTTGACACTGCTATTTAAACATGAAGTAAATCGAATCAGATGGTCCGCGTCTGATAAATTTAATCAACGCTCCGAATAATTAGTTTATGAGGCTTTATATCCTGCCATTAAAAATCTATGCCAAAATCTAGCGTTGACAATTTTATATTCCGTTCACTGAGAGGTTTACCTAGCAGAAATTATACGAATGCGTTTATCACGCTAATGAAAGTGTTATTGTGTAAAAAATATCAAAGCTCAAAAACAAAATTAACGTAGCAAGAAAAATCTCGCGTAAGTCCGCATGTCATTGAAGTTATTGTATGAAAATAAAAAATCTTTATTGAGTCGTCTCGTGCTATCATTGCGCAATTTTAAATTACTCTAACAGAATAAAAACACATTAAGATTACACGCATTCCTTGTTTTGTGCGATCGTATTTTAAATGTTTCTGACAGTGGCTGTGACAAGTAAAACGAGGAAATAAATGGATGCTTTTACGGGTAAATAGGATCCTATAGTAATCAATTATCGTAGGCTATGATATATTATTAGATACCAGGTCTTGAATAATGTTGTAAGTGTACGAAGCGCCGTATTGTGCGTATCAAGCTTAAAATTAGAGTATATAATTATTTCGGTTGCTTATATTTTCATTGTCATGTGTCGGGTGCCAAACACGAGAGCCATAGTGTCGGCACAAGCAAGTTGTGTCGCAATAAATCTTATAAATTATAAAATTGGCACAACCCTACAGCTAAAATATAATTAATCAGAGAAATACAAGTAAACAAATTGTGCATAAACATTTGATCAAAGAGATGCTATCACTGAACAGTAGGAAGCAGGCTATCGTAGAGCTGACGGAGATAGATACTTGTGTAAACATCATGCCTATTAGGAATCTGCAATGAACCGCGTAATAGACTAGGATCGAATTTCTGTGGTCATTGCGGCAATTCAAATGATGCGCTATCAAAGTGTATTGCATTTACATCTTGGTTTAAATATATTGTATAAAAAATTAGGTATTATTCCTAATTAAACCACTTAAACCAATTTTACGTTTAGGTTATCATAATTTAAAGATACCCGAAAAGTATCGTGTGCCTAATTCCCATACATGTAATTAATTCCGCATATTCCTTCGAGTTCAAACAACTAATATTGCGGGCAAACGCTTATGTAAAAAGGCACATTGCCAAGGAAATAAAAAGGTCTTATAATTTAACAGTTTCGTTGACTATATAATATCTTTATGTAAATTAGTATGTCTTACTTCTAACAAAACTCTTTATTTTGGTAACATTCGGGTTCTTGGAAATATTGAATGATGAAACGGATTATTTTCATTCTCTACAATGTAAAACAAAAACAACTCTTGTTAAGTAATTAAACATAATACCACATTGTAATGTCAATATTAGTCATTATGTTATGATTTGGAAGGCGTAACAAACCCTTAAATAACTCTAAAATCATTGATAGATTGTGTAACGTTACGTAACTAAAACCTATAAAATATATTACCGGACGTGCTCTTGCGCCAGTGTCGTAAAATGGCGATTTAATTGTATATAATAAAGACAAACAATAGACAAATATTCCAATTACTATCCCGGGAAATTACCATTATTACATAAAGTCCTGTGTTATTTTTATATCAGTTTAGTTCCTTTTAAGTACGATATTGATATTTTTGGCTACATTCTATCATTAAATATAAACGACTTCAACGAATGAGCATTTAATTTTGTAACCTAAAGTTTGTTACAGACGCCAAACACTTATCAATACGTGACAACAAATTAATAATTAGGTATTCCAAATTTAAAAATAGACACGTACCTAAAGCCCACCAATCAACAGCTTTGTTGTGACCTTTGCTCTGAATGATTTCCGGCGCCAAATACTCCGGAGTACCGCATAAAGTCCACGTGCGATCTGTCAGTTTCTTGGCAAAGCCGAAGTCGGTTATCTTCAAGTGACCGTCTTTGGCCAGCAATAAGTTCTCCGGTTTTAGGTCCCGGTATACGATATTCCTCGCATGCAGATATTCTAGCGCTGAAACAATTTCAGCGGCGTAGAAATTACCTGAAATCAATGTAAGGAAAATTATTAACATATAATATTATTATAACTTAATTTCATTAATTCAATTCAAAATACATTTTAGAGATTGTTCCGCCAGTGCATTACTAAAACACTTCTATAAAATTGTATTATTGTATATATTATTTACTAAGCATGACAAAGGAAACTCCAAGCAGATTAATAATTAATATGCACACGGTATATTGATTATTTCGCATCAACTGTGTACGTGAATACATATATGTTATTTTACCGTCCGCCGCAGTATAAACCCACACAATTGTACGAATAACAAACCGGTTTAACGAGACTATCACCGTAAATGTTTCATTACATTTCCCTTTACTTCTGGTGGGTATCGTAATGTTATAAATATATACCACGGTACAATTATGCGCACATTTAAGTGTTTCTAATGTCCAGTAAATCAACATCCACAGCGTGCAATCAGAGACTGAGACCGTTTGATTTCTTGTGAAGTCACGGTTGCAAATAGCAAACAATAAATTTATGTTAATAATTTTTTGGAATAGCGCTTGTATCGATGTTTTACGTGTCACATTTACGACCATCGTAAGAATGCTATTAAATATATTTACGCGGTGACATTGATAAAATACTTAGAAATGTGAAATCTAATGTTGTGGTGTAAAACATAAACATTAATATTATATTAATAATAAAAAATATTTTAACAATTAAGCGATTCTTGAGTTTCTATTGTTTGTGTATTGAGTTTGTGTTGTTTGTATTAATATGGTTTATTTGTTACGGTCATTTTGTGGAAATTCAAATTTAATCCTGTTACAATTCCATGTCACTTATGTAGATTACCGACGGTGATATAATAACTACAATAAAAATTAACAAGTCTTAAAAATCATATTTTATTTATTTTTTTTTCTCTATTTTTGTACTGTAAAATAAGCGAAAACACATTATATGCACACAGCACAAGTAACATAATAATAGTAAAGGAAACTAAAATTTCTAACAAAATTATAGAAAAGAAAAATGTATTTTCGTATTGGTAAAGTCAATGCCAGCGCGGGATGGGGCGAGCGTCACTCCGCGGTTGTATTATTAGTCTCTGGCGACGTTCATGCGTAAGAAAACTGTCGTCTGCTTGTCCTACTCCACGACAGACGCGAAATACCACCTATAAACAAATAGAAACGCTTCCCCTTAAATAAAAGGTAAACGCACTGCAAACCCTTGAGCTGCCGATACGAAAACAAGTTACAAGATAAAGAGCTATACAAGTAAAACAACCCGAACAGATAATGAAGGTTTTCTTAATAGAATATATTAAGAAGACAATAGTATTCGATCCTTTGAAACCATATATATGTAAAGCCTTGATACGTGGGTGTGCATTCGTCACCCGACACAATTTATAAGGTCTCATCATATTTGCATGACATCAGAGCTCGAAAAAGCTTCGTCGCCGCATAATATCCATGTTTACTAGTCTTTGTTCTGTTCTTAAGTAGAAACGTTCTAACTAAACTAGAACGTCACTTAGCCTCATTAAATATGAGAAGTGCGAGGGTGATGTGCGTATCCATCATTCGGTCAGCATACTCCTCCATTGTACCTGACCGCTTTGTTTATACAAGAAGCCGTTTCTGTAAGTGGGTTTCCCCAAAGTCATTGATCTGCGGGTGTTTGTAATGCAAGCCGCTACAAGTGGTCTTCATATCTAGCGGCACTTTATTCTTGTCAGATAAGTGAACTTGCATACTACATGTTCATGTACATTATATCTACCAAATAAACCGAACCACTCAAGATTGATAATATAACTACGTACCAACATAATTCTTAGAAATACACTCAATATTTCAGAAACTATCAATACTATAAATCAAATAAGTTTATATTTATTTATCTGTGGCACTATTCCCCGTGCAAGCGTTTTCACCGTATAATTAATTAGGAAAGAATAAAAACGGCGATAGTAGCACACTTATTCCCAAAGAAATCAGTTATAATAAATTCTAGCGTGTTTTACTTTACGTCGCAAACTATTATAAATAGCGCAAGTAAAGATCGCAACCAGTAATAGATGTTATCTATTTTGCCATAATGAAACATCTGTATGTTTTATAAGTACTAGAAATAAGCAATATTTATCACAGTTCCCAATTTACGTAGTTTATCTGGTGTAACCTAAATTACGTTAAAATACATTACGCTAAAGAGTTTGAGGCTGATGTTGTGTAATTATTTGAATAAAACTTTGTGTATACATTAGCGAACGTGTTTGGGAATGGATACGGTGCACGGGGCCGGGCGTCGCGATGTCTGGCCTGAACTCCACACGGCACATCCGACCGAAATAGTGGATACTTTTATTAATCCGTCCGAGCGTAATAACCTTTGAAAATCTCCTTTTGCATTTTCAGCTGATCGACATTGTGCCAGTAATCGTACAATACATAACGCGAATTTGTGTTACTGACCACAAAATGTCTATTTCGGTCTCGTCTGTAAACATTGCTTTTTTGTTCATTACACAATCAATCTGTATATCGTTGTGATTAAGTTTTTATGTATGAACAAAATGTATTTATATATTGTACACACTATTTTTCTTACGTGACTATGCGCTTGAGGTTTTTTCTTAATTCAAATGTACCCTGTTTGCCTTAGGACCCTAAGTTTCAAGCTAGCCATTTCTACGTCTTCCATCAACATCTCTTTAGTAGAGTTAGCATAATAGTATTCACTTTATTTCGGAATATGTGTTGAGGATATCTTATTTTATAAATAAACATTCGTAGTTCAGCATTATTCAAACGATTCCATGCTAATGTCTACACCTTTTTTCTTGGAACGTGTTTCGTATGTTAAATAATATCATATAATCTAGAGTAAAATGACAACTACTAATTATAATGAGTAATTTAGATCTAAACAGATTCAATCTTGACTGTCGACAACTTGTTTACAGCTTACATATTCACACATAATACTATTGGCTATTTGCATTAACGTCATATTTAATTTGAAAAAAAGAATTATAGATAATATTAATTTGAATTTCAGCGTCATACTAAACTGAAACCTAAGAATAATATTATATACGTAATTAAGTCTGTTGATCAAAATAATAGCCGTGCACTATTCATGAAATACCAGTAAATAATAATTTAAATAATTATAAATGTAAAGTAAAATGTTATATTTATTTAATTTATATTTTATTTAGAAACATAAAAATATTATATCTACTTGTATAATCATAATATGTTTTGTCGGAACATATCAGCCAGACGGCGAGCATCTGTCGCTCATTTCATCAACTAGAGATGACATTTAAATGGCCGCTTGTCAAGATTGTCTAGACTAAATTAAGACTTCTATAATTTCAATTGACGCCACACTTGTTTGCGTTATTGTTAATAAACAATTGGTAACACAAATGGAACTACACACGTTAGGCTCGTAAAAACACCGGCTCCTAGTTGCGGTTACAGAATACCGCATCGTGTGCACAAAATATCGTACCACGTTGTTCCACACGTCTGCTTTGAGTTGGCATTATTCCAAATGTTATTTATTTATTCCGTCCCATTTTATTTATCGTATCCAATTAAAATGTAGAATTATCGCTTTTTTTCTCTTGAATAATTTTCGTCACCAAAATGTAGATGTCGACGATTTCGTAAATTAAATTTTAAGAAATTATGTCAGCCCTTTCATAATAACGTTGTATCATCTGATAATGGCGTTCAAGTTTTTAATATTTTTGCAACGCATTCACAAAATTTATGTTGGGTGACATAACTATCGTCGTTCGAGATATAATTTGTAATTGAAAATACTTGCAAAGACTTACCAATACTATTGCTAAACCTGCCGGCGTTCCTTAAGTAAGAGAACAGCTCTCCGCCGCACACGTAGTCGAAAAGCATGTATATACAGGAATCGTCATGCGTCCACCACCGTCTGTAATAAATCATTCACGTCATTCATCATGAACAGGCTATCATTACCGTGGCGTTCAAGGAATTGTGAGAGTTTGTAGTCAAGCTGGATTTTGTTATAGTAAACCGGGTCATTAAATAGTACATAATATTACTGTCTTTGAACGAACGTTTACATATGTAAACGTTCGTAAATTTTATAATTTAAAAGCCACAAAGCCTTTATGCGCTTAGCTTGGTTGGTTTTTAAATATTTGTGTAAATTGCTTAGCAGTTCTCGGAATGAAACCAATTGTTTATTTTAATATTAGTATTATTCTTTTGAAGAATTTTATAGCTGCATAGAACTTTATACATATTGACTATTTATACATTTGTCAGTTTCCCATACTATGTACTACATAAAGGTGATATAAAATTGCGTCAATCACACAGACCTAAGGAGACTTGGCGCTTACAATATTCACCGAATTTAATTGGTAGGCACAAGCATTCACACTCACACCCTGTTTGTATTCATTACATTATAATACAAATTAAACAGAAACCTTAAACCATGTGTACTTTACAGCCTCTAATCCCATATCCGTCAAAAAATGTCAAAATAAGAAAAACTCAATAAATGAATTAAATCGCAGTGGTAAATTATATCTACGAGCAAGCTCGAATATCCGTCTGCTCCGTAAGCGAGCATCGCCACTAGAGCTTATTGCTCGAGAGGTGCCGAACATGAAAACTGATCCATATTACGGTTACGGTATAAATGGAAACAACTTCTGTGAAAAGAGATACGCTAGCTGCTCACCGGCATTTTAAGAGGTCACCGGGTCGGCTGAATCTACTACAGAAACATTTACACTGGCTAAATCTAAAAACATGTTAAGTAATTCAGGTTAAATGGACAACGAATAACGATTTGCGATGTATTAACGCGATTACTGGAATAATTACACATTGAATTAAGAAAGAAAATCAAAACAAAAATGAAGACATTGGCTCTATGCCGATGTTGTTAGCGGGTGTCGTGCGTCACATGCATCCATACATGTTTAATTAAACGTCTAACATTGTTTCAGCGGTAAACAGTTTTGTTATGATCCTCGGCCCACTCTCGCCAACTTTGATTAGCGTCTAATGTCGTCATGCTATATCTTAATATTTTACTAGTGTAGGTGTCTGGGTAAGTGCTACCGCTTTCTCTATTTTATTGCCAGGCACGAGCGTCTGACTGACAATGAATCCGATGTAAATTGTAAGCATTATGAACATTCAATGTCTCAGAGTGATTGAGTGTTGTGTATTGTTTTGTATTTCGTTATTCGAAGTTTTGTGTGGCACTGCTACTGTTTGAGTAAGCGTGGCGCTTACAGTCATCCAATGGCCTTTTCATCAGTATTTTTTTAAAAATTTATTTCTATATTTATATCTTTTACTATATCAAATACAGGTACTATTAATATATTAATTTAAGTGCGTGAGTTTGTAAAGATGTTTGTATGTTTAATAAAAGTAAACGCTGGCACCGCGGAACAGATTTGAACGAGAATCGAAAATTATTGGCTATTTTTCATACTGGAAAAAATTTATAGGGTGCCATTTCTTCCGGAAAGGATTTTCACAATGGCGGAACAGCGATTAAAAATTGGTAATTAATGCATAGGTTATGAATGAACTAGTAACCGCTGATATATTAATAAGTATAATAATAATATCAGCCCTGTATTATATACTTGCCCACTGCTGAGCACGGGCCTCCTCTACTACTGAGAGGGATTAGGCCTTAGTCCACCACGCTGGCCTAGTGTGGATTGGTCGACTTCACACACCTTCGAAATTCCTATAAAGAACTTCTCAGATGTGCAGGTTTCCTCAAGATGTTTTCCTTCACCGTTAAAGCGAAAGATAAATTCACAAAGTATATTTGATAAGTATAATGCCATGTATACTTACAAATTTACTATGAAAGGGTGATTGATCTCCGCAAGGATATTCTTCTCATTCATGACGTGATCAACTTGTTTTAAGCGTATAACGTCGGCCATTGATAAAATTTTCATCGCCAAATATTCGTCAGCCGCTTTATCACGGCATAGGCACACTCTGCCGAATGTGCCAGTTCCTGGAACAAAAAAATATTTATTATTTTTATTGTGAATACAACATATATTATATCGCAATTTAAGGCGTATGACATGTCTAGTGGTAAAAACCTAGATTTAGCAACAGTATATTTTTGCTATTTTAATCTACAACTTTAAAGATCAAGAAAGAAATAAGTTTCCTAAAATAATTATTGTTATAAAACAGACTTCGACAGCATCGACCTCATTTACTACTAGTCTGAAGTCTGAAAGGTCTGAACCTTGCATTTTTTAAAATACCGGAAACGGCGAAGTACAACTTCCTTTATGCCCTGCGACAAATCTCAAGTATCGCGCAAATCGAATCGGATGGAGGTGATCACCTTACAAATATTTAATATAACCCATCCATCTTTCTCATGGCATTTTAATCTAACATATCAAAAAGAATTTTATCACCCAGATATTGCGGAATGAACATATTTCCCTGAATAAAATGCTTATATAGTGAGTCAGAAACTGAGGTTCCCAATCGAATTTTAATGTAAAATGTAAATAGCAAAAGCTTTACATACCAATGTAAATAAATTAAGAAATAAATTACATGTGCGTATCTTCAATCATCATGAATTTTGGTTATCTCTCCTGCGAATGCCGATGCCGGTTGACTCACGCGCATTCAAGATACGAAATCACGCATGTTTGTATTTACGTTCATTTACTAACACCACTTTACAAACCACACCAATAATTTTACTTTAGGTTCGCATAGATTAGAGTTAGTAATTTACAAAAAAACAATGAAGAGGGAATCTCCAATGATTTTTTAAGAAGTATTAAACTTATTAGATGAAGCGTAATAAAAAATATGAACGCCATTTGAAAACTCGAAGGTAAAAATGAAATAAATCACTACAATGATGTCATCATCACATCGCTGAACGCCTGCTAGCACCATTAATTGACCCCAATATGCTCCCGCGTGATTAACTTATATGAGCGCGTAATTACAACTGTTTTTCTACATTAAGACTTGGTGACTTTTAATTTAAAAACAAGCCATTTGTATTCCTTATTAGATATAAGCCTTTCTTCGTCACGCAATAAATAAAACTGTTGTTTAAATCTCTGCCCACCTACAATGTCATTTGGTCTTCGTGCTTTCACTTTAACCTTCAATAGTTATTATGGTTTAAAATATTTGAGTAACGCCAAAATATAAATGCCAATAAAAAACCAAGGTCAAACGTGTGTTGAACCCTCGCAACCATAAATCAAAGGTTAAAGTTATATCTAATTCATTTATTTTATAGTGAAAAAATTGCATCTGCATATGTCAACTCCTCATTTATATGTATTCGCTAAATAGACTTTTTGTCGACAGTTTGTCGAGTTTTAGTCAATTAATAATATCCTACTTTGGGATGGTTACAACATTTTTTTACATATTATATGTATTATAAATCTGTATATTTTTCTTCCCAACGCCTTGAGTCAGTTCGTTTATGATTATGACACACAATCTATTTGTGAAATGTTGTATCACGTTAAAGAAGTTTATTTTTATATGTTCAATGTACGTAGTACATGTTGATAAAAAAGGAATTTGTTTTAGACACAATAGACACTTATTAGCGATTGATAAAATGTCGGACTTTCGTAATATTTTGTTAACCTATCACTCAAACGTACATACATAAAAAAATAAACTATCTGGAGCGCATAAAATAATATTCATGACTCACAATTAGCAGCTTACGTTATAAATGTAATTAGATTATAAAATGTGTATATAATTTCCGTCCGTTTGCTTTAAGGCTAGCGTCTACATTTTACATTTTAGTGATTAGTTCATTAATCATAGAAAACCAACATGTGTAACTTGTAATTAGAAAGTTTCTCGGAAGTTACTTATGTGTTATGTACTCGAGCGTCGATGTTAGCTATATGATGGTTTTCTAGTAGTACTTAGTATCATCACTTTTATCACTAATTACTTGAGAATGACTAATAAAAATAGTACTTTAACCTTCAGTGGCTAAGTGGGTAGGAATCCCTGCTTGTAAAATGAAGAAAGGTCTATCTTTGGGATCGGACATAAATTTGAAGTTCGATTTAAAAACAGTTTATTTTATTTCCAGATAACGACGAAAGTAAATAGGTTTACGTGGCACCTTATAAAATGTTAAAGCAACACGTTAAAAGTTATTCGACACAGAAATAATAATGTCCTAGAAAATACGATACGTATAAATTCGGTGCCATTTAAAATTTGGGTTAGAAGGCTACGTAGTATATTATTTATCATTATTTACGAGTATAAATTTGTTTAACCTGCCCTTCGGTATTTTCTACGCTTTATGTCTGCTATCACTTGCACAAGGCTCTGTACTAAAGTATTTGGAATAAGACTCATAAATTTCTCGTCGACTGTAAGGTCGATAGGGTTCTTTGCCCTTCTGTGCATTGACATGTTAAAATGTTATAGAGGTTAGTTTATTCAGGCGTGAATATTTAAACCAATAAATCTAATGGTATTTTGGTTGAGTGAGTATAAATTATTTTTTCCAAATGTTCAACAATGCGTATAAATTTTACGTGCGCAGCCAAATCTGAAATTATAAGAAATATCGAAATACATACATACATACTTATTGGTGGCGCGACTCTTTGATAATAAAATAATTAAAAATGTCTTTTAAAACAAGTTTTTCTATAAAGTAATTAAGTGAGTTATTTTGCGAAATAAAATTGCACAGAATATTATTGTACCAACTGGTGCTGTGGATGTAAAAATAAAATTTTGAAAAATAAAAACAAACGGCAAGCATCGTTTGTGATCCTATTGCCTAAAAGGCTTAGTTTGGGGTACCCGATGACATTTCCTAATAAATTACATATGTGGATTTATGAATACTATTTCATATTATTATTCGATATTACGTATAGAACCCACGTGCAAAATTTCTTGTGTCAGACCCTCGTTTTAGCACTGCGTTGTCGTACAGGAATATTATTGATTAATATTTTTTCACTTGGTTTTAAAACAAAAGTAACACGTTGACATCAATTGAATTAAATGAAACCGATTAAGGCAATTCGTCGTAATTAAATAATAATTAATACGTAACTTTTAAAAATATTTTGGGAAGAAAATCTATTAAATATTTGAATTGTAAACTTACTTATTTAAAGCAAGGTCAGTAAACTATAGAAAGAATATTGTGATGTATTGATGTTCATATTTGATAACTGTACTGGCATGAAATTAAATATGAAAAATATATATTAAAATATTCACTTATCTTATTAAAGGTTTTATATATTATTAAAAATACATAAGTAGGACATTGAAAATATATGTAAATTCGGCGAACTATCGGTGCACAAGGAATTGAAGTCATTTATGCAACATATAAACTTGCAACGGAAGTAGCATATAATATTTTTTTTATTATATATTTTTCGCTTTAAACATAAATATGAACAGCCCACACGCTAGTAATATCTGCCTCTACTTTTATGACGCAAATCTTTTAACCGTCCCAATTGCTATCCTACATTAACCACTTCAGTTCGTTGACCTCGAATATCTCAATGCCTATCAAATAAATAAAAATAACATACCGTTTAACACTTAGGTAATAAAAGCTATTAAATAAAAAATAAGGCGTAGTAGAGTTCATTGTTTAAGAAATATTGGAAAAAAATACTTTCAAACTATAGATTTTAAATGTATATCTTAATTACGTTCAAGAACTTGCTAAATGTTTGAAAGAATCTGTAGCGGTATTCAATATGATCCGATTACGTCTAAGTAATATTATGTGCACAACGGTTGCCACAGTTTCACATAAATAATATGAAAGTTTGTTTATTTTGGTAAGACAAAGCGTTGTAACCCGATCAAATGTGCAGAAGCCTTGACTGATTTGTCCACTATTTAAATTTGTTTACATAATCTACAAATTTAGAATTAACTTCTTAATTAAGAGCTTTCACTTGATATCAGAGATATCAAACAGGTGTCTGTACGATGTTAACCTTGATGTTATTTTAAAGTAAAGTGAAATTAGATTATTCCGCCATATTGGATTATAGCCGCTATCTCATCATGTAGTTTAGATGAAACGTGGGAACTAAATGAACCTACTTACATAATATCTATAACAAATAGGTAAAATCAAAAAGCGATTAAAGCTAAAATTTCTTTCCATTCGATCCTTCAGTTTGAAATAAAGTTTTGAAACAAGGTATCCATAGTTGTTATATGTCACCGGCAGTGAGCATAAGAGCTCAGGCAATGTATAGAATGTAATGAATATTATTTTCCATTGTATATTTACATAGGGAATTTATATAATACCTAGGGATTGTATATAATACCTGTAATCCTCTGGCAATATGTAGAGTAAATAGATTTTGGTCTGTATTTATAAATGTTATGTCTATAAAATGGCGAACAAATAAAACACGTTATTATTATGTCGTTTCACGACATTTAAACCGTAGAACATGATATTCTATGGGTTAAATAGTCCTTATTCCCTTCATGATACCCAAAACAAGATTTTTAGGACCTTGCATGGCAGTTTCCCAATAAGATAGAGAAAGTTTTCTTGCAAAATTATCTACAATTTTCCAAACATACTGCGTCAATGGGTTTTGTACATAAATCCCCTCTCCAAAATCAAACTTTACTTACGAACACTTTCGCCTACTTAAGGTCACTATGTCAAATTAAGTTGTAACTAACTATAAGAAGAAAGTTTGCAACAGTTAATGTGGCCTTAAGTTTACATAATAGACACGTTTATTATTTAATAGTTTTGAATCGCGTCGAGTTCAGAGGTATCAGTGAAGGGCACTTTTGTTAAAAGAGATTGGACAGGTTAAGCCACTTTCACTAACAGCCGACGCATAATGCACGACTGCAGGATATGTTGTCTTTTTTATGACTGATGCCGGCGGCTTCGTCCGTGTGAGACCTTTCCTAGAATAAAAGTATAACTACGTACAGTTTGAAATAAAACATGTTTATCTGTAAACTAAATTTCATCTAAATTCGTTTAGCGGGTTTTGCTTTTACTTCTTAGAAACATCTAGAGATTTTCACAGACTTTCAGATTACTTTACTATAAGAGTAGGTAACAAAGATTTATACTAATATTATATGAAGGAAATGTTTGTTGGGGCCAATCTCTGGAACTATGTACCAAACTGGTTTCAAAAATGTTCCACAAATTGGAAGCTATATTACCCCTTACTGCTATAGGCTACTTTTTATCCTGGGAAAATATTTATCCAAATACATGTTTCATTCATGCGGGCAGAGCCGCGATTAAAAGCCAGTAGATCTATAAAGTAACAACGAATGCTATTTTTTGTGTGTGCAAGATTAGATGAGCTGTAATGCATCTCGCAACTTTATAAAAGTCATTGATGTTAATGGAAACGGCATGAGTAAATAATAACATAGCGGTATCTTAAACTGTGTATTCCAAGCGCTGCATGTACCTTATAAGATTTTATTATAAAAATAAAGTAGTATTTCTGCTTATTATTTATTAGCATATTGTATTAACATGATTAGAAATATTGTCTTGCTCTTGTACCTTCTCAATAGGTTGATTAAGGTGGTAGCTCAAGGTCCATTTTCATACATTTTGTTTCGGCTTTAATCTGGGTAACTAAACAAGTATTGGCAAGTAAAGAATTTAAATTCACGTCTAGTTAGTGATTAGTTCTCGCAGTTGAAAGAAAAACGTAAAATAATTAATAATCATGGATATTTCGGCCTTTAAAATTTAATATGACGAAATTTTAAAGGCAGAAATATCCATGATTATTAATTATTTTTACATTTTTCTTCAACTGCGAGAACTAATCACTAACTAGACGTGAATTTAAATTCTTTACTTGCCAATACTTGTTTAGTTACCCAGATTAAAGCCGAAACAAAATGTATGAAAATGGACCTTGAGCTACCACCTTAAAGGAAAATATCATCGTGTTTTTTATATGTAATACTAAGTTAAGTTCCCTAATCTGAACTCAACAAAAACCGTTCTCGAAATAAAATCAAGACGTCCTACTATTGAAAAAAAATTAACTATCGGAGCAGCAGGTCCAAAGAGTAGCAAGTTCAAACAAAAACGAAAAACAAACTCCTTAGTTTTATATAAAATTATAAATACCTACATTTTAAGTTTCATCTACATATTTATAATTTCTACGAAAACGATACTTATTTATTGGCTTTCACGTCCATATAATAAACGCCGCGCCGTTTCAAATTTTCACTGGGGTACGACAAATCGATTGACAACTTTCTTGTACGTAATTTGTCTGGGTTACTTACTTATCATTCCTTAACTCCATAAACAAGTTCATTAATCATTCATGTCCGTCCAAATGAAATATTATAATGGTTATTTTGAAAGGTATCTATTGTATTTATATATTTTGACTTTGCCGATGTCTGCTATCTTAATCTCATTGAATCCCGTTTGGATAGACTTCGTCACAGTGCAGACGCTATCAATATTTTGCCGAGAAACTTTTCACTTGCTTAAAAAACTTCAGAAACTACTACAATTTTGATAGTTCATAATATCTTTTTTTTCAGTAATAAGACGACATCGTCTGTGTATTGCCTTAGCACTTTCAAATGTTCTATATTTGACTCATACATCCTCATATTTTGCTCACAATATTATGACCATTAATTGTTATTTCATTAATTTTCATTTCGTTGAAAAATTTATTTTGTTTTCACTATATTGTTTTCTGCGTAATATTCCATTGCTCTTTGTCAAAGTGTTATCCAATAGTGCCAAAGTCTACATAAAATCAATGAACATAAAATCGAGTCATTGAAAGAATAATTAATTCACAATAGCATGTGGTAGTCCCCGATATTGATCGGAATGCAGTCAGTTAGAACTGAAGTAGGTGGTGTCAACATTATTCTCAGAACCATGCAATCTAAGTGCTATATTCAGACTACAGCAAATAAAATAGCAAATTACTAACATATTATCAATTTGAATTGTGCTCGTGAATTTTTAAAAAGACGGTGAGGGTATTCCTTTTTTATTGGTGTCTGTTGATGGTTCCCGATAAAACAAAGTCGGGTAGTCTGTAATAATAACTGTGCAAACAAGGAAGACAATCTTGTTGAAAATAACAGCTGGTGTATAAAAGAACGCCTCGCCGTTAGTCGTGGAGCTCCATTCGACCGTGCTAAATGAAGACGGCCGCATTCAATATTACCCGACCCAGATGACGAGATCACTCACTCTCAAAACGAAAGAATGAGTTCTTCAAACTCTAACATCCACAAGACCGGAGTGGGTTGCCCTCAGTATGATCAAATTTAAATGGTTGCGGGCGCCTAAATCGTTCACTCGATGTCCGATATGTTCGTATAGGCCGACTCGTGTCAGTCTCACAAAGGTAACAGCCACGCCAAAAATCACTATGTCAGTGGTAAAGCGGTTCAAGTTTATCCTGACGTGTGCTTATTTGTATAGATATATAAATTTATTTTATTTTTATTGGTTCACAAAACAAGTCACATAAAATAAACTTTCATAATAATAAACACAAGAAACCTGACTATTGAATGCAACCTTATATTATATGTTAATACAGCATACTTAAATTAAGATGCCATTTTTAATTACTACTATCCATTGGGATATAAATAATTCTAATTATGACTACTCGATGTTGGTTTTAGCTGACGCCTTCGAATCAAAAAAGATAATAATATTAGATAATTTTTATTTAATGTATGCTGTCTTATAAACTATTAAATAATAAATATTCTCCCTCTTCTGATACATAATTTAATGCTTACTCTTTATGTTTCTTTACTTATAGTACACAATAAATATTTTGGTATTCTAGACAGTATTGAATACTGAGCATTAATTCTAGTTTTAAAAATTATTTAAAGAAATTAGGTTAACTTTGAATTTAGGATCTTAGATTACTGTAAATTATTTACTGACTAACAATTCCAACCTTTAAATTTGTTGAAAATAAACATTTCGACTATAAGTTGAGGATTACAGTTAATTTACATTAAACCATGATTTAAAAGATTAGACAAATTTAACTAAATGAACCACTAAACCTTGTGAACCTGCGGAACAATAAATCGGAACAAAAAATGAAGTCGACCTTGTCCATGAGAACGGGCAGTGGGCCGATGCGATAAATTCATCAATATCATGCTTCACGACTACATTGTCTCTGCTATTGTGTTGCACTAATACATAATCTGATACATTATATATTGTGGTATTCTAAATGACTTCGACAATTATCATATAATTAATCTTATCAATTAATAAAAGAATTCGGCTTGTAAAGAATGTTCAACGCTTTTGTAGCTCTATATTTTAAGCTATTGCGATGTTAAATAATAAATAGTCTATATTTATTTTGCGACTTTAATGATAACTATTATTTTATTATGTATAAAGTGTAAACTTAATATAAAAGTTCATAAAACGTCGTTAATTTAATCAATTTCCTCGACCGTTTCACTAACGTAGTAAACCTGAACATTAAAATGTTATGTTAGTTTGGCCAGGACGTACGAGTTGTTTTGGTAATGTAAGTGGCTAATATAACATTTATTTTTATACGGACCTTGTTCCAATTACGCTCTAAATGTATCGTGTGCCCTGTACTCATCATTATTGCTCTATCGTCACTCGACCACACTGGGTACGTCCAAACACTCCTGAAAATAATATTGTGCGTCTCAACAGATCAAAACACTTGTTAGAATCAGCCTTCGTAGCAAGTCGAATCTAGAGATAATTGTAAACTATATTCAAGTATCCTAATACTTGAATATAGCTTACAATTATCTCTAACATGTCATTGTTTTTTTTTTTCAGCTCGCAGTGGAGCCGCGAAAGTAATTAACGTATTAAGTATAATATTGTTAGATTACTTATTAAAGTAATTTGAATACAATATTAAATTTAAAATTGTCATAAATTATATTCAAATCATTACACAACATCTGAATTTAATTATAGTATTTACTCTATAATTTCTGTCGAAGCTGGTAATATAAACTACCAAGTTTAAAAAACTTACCATTAGTTATTTCTTTAACGTATTTACCGTTTTAGTGGCTTACATAAAACAATGCTCATATAGTCTAGTCAAAGGCAATGTAAAACCTAAGGCATTTAGCACCAGTAAAGTGACATAATGACAATTGACAACGCATACAAAAATATCAACGTGTATTTTCCTTCCGTTTCTGCTTTCCAAACGTTAAAATATTTACACGTGACGTAAATCTTCTATAGCACTGCCAAATATTTGTTCGTAGATATACATTTCAATAGCTAAGTAATAAATATAGGGATTTCCTCAACGTGCTCAACATAACATGTGGATATTGAATAGCAATATGTTTTCCTTCAAACTTAAAAATTATAAATATATTTGGCAGCCTCCCTGGCACAGCGGGAGATGAGCTGATTGTGAAACGCCACGAGTTCGATTCCCGCACCGATGTTTATTTTATCCAAAAATATTTCTTTTCGCTTGGGTGTTCTATATTTATAAAATACGTTGATATACGTGCTTACGTACGTATTATTGTACAGCTGTTCGCGGAGCAAACTAATTTCGACTTAAGTGATGAACCGCTAAATGTCAGGCACTTTCCAAGAATTATACTTGATGGGCAACAATACGTGCCTGGCACCGTAATCAGAGGGAAAAGTTTGTTAATTTTTGTGCCTTTTTTCAGGACTGGTTTTAACTTTGTACTAGTTAAATGAAAAACAGAACAGATAGATGATTTTATTTATCAAAAAACGTTATTTAATTATTCAATATGCCAGGTTATCCTAAATTTGTACTAAATAAATTATCGTCATGGACGAAGCCGATAAAAATCGGTTACAAATAAATATTGTAATACAAGATTTGGTATTAAATTCTACTTTTGGCTCGCCTCTTTATTCTTACATGATCTGCACGGATTGGATAGCCACAAGACGGGTTGTCGGCAGACTGACAGCTGCATATGAAAATGAAACTAAATCCATCCTGCCAATGTGAAGTGTTGAAGGTAAGTGATAATGAAAAATCTAATCAAGATTTTAAAAATACTATTTTATTTTTCTACATTTGTAAAGCAGCATTAATGTGCATGTTTCCGCGCTTTCCACTGACTATTACAACATCTGATCGCAGCTGTTCACGTCCTTTAGGGCCTGCTACAATGCAGTAACGCACATTAATCTCCGTCTATTTGTTATGGCTATGCACAAAGAACTAACCTTCAATAGTAGGTAAAATGTAAGCATCGTGTCTTAAATTAAAACGAGCGTTTTCAACACTCCATTGGTTTAAACGTTTAAACCGTTCAATCCCGCCACAGTACTAAATACGATAAATACTTATCGGATTTTATTTATTTTTCTACTAGTTTAAGTAAAGACTTTCCTTGAATACATATTTTACTATTCTTTTTTCGAATATAATAAATTAATAATAACGTTAGTGCAGGTTTTGATTTACTTGTTTACTAACCATTCAAATCCATTCGCCGGTTTATGCATGATGTAAATTCAAAAACCCATGCGACATTTTGAGCTTACCAGACGTCGCATGGTGTACAGTGGGTGGACCATACACTGATTGTATCTATGTCTTCACTCGTGAAGTGTCATTATGTCATAAATAAATGGCCGTGCAAACAAAAAGTATGTAACCGTCGCAGCAAATAAATCAAGTTACCAGGGTAGCAGTACATTGTCAGTACTTCATTTGTTTATCTGTTGTATTTTAATTTGCTCATTATGATTTCTGGAAGCTCAATAAATATCTGAAAATCCATCAAGCAGTCTCAAAAGTTAATGCATGTACAAATTTAAAATAATTATTTAAAAATCTTTCAAGATTCTTTTCAATATTCATTAATGGATTGTTTTTAATCTTTATATAATAATTATACGTTCTCGTAACTGTCAAAGCATATAAGATGCTCGTCGTACGTCAAGAGGTTAGTTCATTTCGTTCATTCATAAATTAGAGAGATGGTGCCGAGGTGACAGTTTGGATCTCGTCCAAAATCCACAACTTTGACTTTCATCCTTGACACGAAGTAGATGCGTTACATTTAAAATATCATCTTTAGCTATTTAGATTATAAAGACTGAGAGCCATTTTCGGAGAGACCTATTTTTTAATATAATACAATAATTCACAGTTCGCATTTTAGTGCCACTCATAGATTTAGAGTGTATCAATCCTAGATCTGTGCACTCACCGTTCATCAACAAGAAACATTTTTAATAATGAATATTATATTATTAACTTCACGTTTATTTTGATACACTGGTAAAGACTGGGTCTGTTGAATATTAAATATTTATTATAGCTGCAATGAAGACTGTAGTCTTTTCTAATCTCTAAAAAAACTAATAAGAAAATACATGCGCACGCAGTCTCGATTAATAGCTAATAAAATAATAATCTTAAATGCACACTGTTTTCACATTTGCACAAAGGTAAATTCGACTGACTCTAAAACCACCATGATTAAAGCTATCACCAAGTCGCGTATCGATTTAACGAGGTTTACAAACAGACAACGGCACTTTCTTGACTTAAAGAATAAAGTTTTTATAATACCTATATAATATGAGTCACCTATGCGCAAAATTACTTCGTCATCCACGTCGATTTTCTCTTATACTCGTTAGTAATCAATATCTATTAAGGCTTTTATTTTTACGCCCATATTAATGACCGCAGTCTGAGCTGTTGCCTATTTTCACAAAAAGTGTAATTAAGCCTATTCCAAAAATAGGCCGCAGTTGAAGGTTTTGCTAACATTCCGTTCGCCACTCTCTTTTGTAACAAGCCTAGTCTCCATTCACAAGATTCATTAAATCTTTCAATAAATTATACAATAGTTAAACGTTGAAATCATCAGTAGTTAACAAAGGAAGTTGAAACTTAATCCAATTATTAGCTTTGTTTTACACGTGCGCGTGATATATGTTGCATATTGATCACAAAACATTACGCCAGCAGAGGCTTCCTGTTATTATATCGTGCTATTTTCCAAAGAAAAGACAAATTAGAAAACAAATTCTCTTCAGAAATATTGTGTGACGGGCGAAAAATAGATTTAAGTATTTTAAAATTTTATAATAAAATTTTCGTATTTTAGTATCTTACAAATACAAAATTTTGCTTAGCATATCACCTAGACGTATTATAGACCTAGACTAATATTCTTTGTAAGATAATTAATAAGTGAAATTAACATAACACACAATTACTATAGTAGTGAATAGATTCCTTGAACCTTAACGGGTAAGGTGACATACTGAATTTTGTTAGTCAGTACGTAATCGATAAAAATTTACAATGTAAATTAGTTCCATGCGGACACGGAGGCGATGCATGGCACTGCTAAAGGTTTTAGCATGTATTTTGTACTTCCGTCGCATGCTGTGGTAAAATCACGCAATTCACCCACGAAAATGAATAATTCGTGAAACAGTTTTATAAACATCCTCTATATATAATAAAACAGTAACAATAAGTTACTTAATAATTAAGTAGGTAACATCTATTTACCGGAAGAATATTAAAATTTTAAACAAAGAATTCTACATTTTTGTGGTAAAATTATACAACACGGCCACGGTCGCATGTATTAAGTAAACCTAAAAGTAAAATAACAGTAACATTTTCTTATATTTCTCACAAGCCGGTAAAAGTCTACGAATATTTGGTAAAGTTATTCACATACTCAACAAAAGACCTTGTTAGCACATAAAAACTTTCATACGGAAGAAATTTGGATATAGTTTATTTATTTATGAGATTTGCGTACAAACGGAAAACAAGAAATGTTAATTTGTCTATCGATCTATTTTATAACATATTTAATAATAGTTGTCAAATGAAGCGATCTCGATCTACATAATACATAGTGTGAATAAAGATAGCAAAAAGCTTTAATCAAAGTGTTAATCCGTATGATAATGTGTCGAGGTGAGCAATGAATATTTAATGAGTGGACATTTTATATTCATAACGAGCAAGTTCACACGGTTCAACGTTCTTTGATCACACCACGAGTAATCACTGCGACTGTCTCACCCATTGTTATTTTATTTTTTATCTGCTCTTGTTCTTCCCGGTGCCGGAAACGGATGCGTTTAATTAACTTACACTAACCTCCGCCAGTCTCAACACCAGTGCAATTTTTAATCTTACCTTAATACACTGTAGATGTTATCCTTTTACATAAATTACGGTTACGTACAAATAATTGTGTACATTCAAATTCATTTGCGTAGATTGGTGTTGTACATATGAACCTTTTCACCTCACCGGTCAAAGTTAAAATATTATATTTATCAAAAATTTTATGCAAGCTTTTAGCTATAAGATTTTTGTCCCTTTTTGTGCCTTAAGAATTAAATGAAAAGCTATTGTGAAAAAATATTTTTTTACATTTGCATACATAGTAATGCGTGGGTTTTATGTGTATTTATTTTCATTATTTGTTATACATCTGATGTTAGTTTAATATCTAAATAATTGAAAAAGTATTGAAGAAAGGTATACTATATTGATTACTATAACCTCTCAACCTCTCTACATTTATAGACGTAGTCATGCTGAGTTATTATGAAGCTATTTTATAAGATTATGTTTGAAAAACCATTTGCTTTTCCATAAAATGTATCATCGTGCTCACTTTTCTGTACACGTAGGTACAGTTTGTGAAGGCGAGTCATCAAAGCTTTTTGCCCATATAACATCTATTATTAGATCTATTGACGTACATTATAACAGATATGAGATATCTCAAGTCAATCCACTCATACCATGACCGTTCCAAAAAAAACAATATCGTATCTCGCCGGATTATTCTGTTGAAACATAGTATAATAATCCTAAAATCCTGTACAAGAGTTTTCAACTCTTGGCTTTCCACTAAATTGCGATTATTGTAATAGGTATACACAAAAAGAGCAATTCATTGATTATAATTTGTTTTAAATCCATAGAGTTTCACCATTATATATATTACCTATTTGTTAACTGCCCTAAACGATACCAATTAAACTAGTATTGGTATATTATTTCTATCTGTATTACTTTGATGAGTAATTAAAAATAAGGATATAAACAACTTGTTAGTCATAACGAAATCTTCCAGTATTGTCTCTTATAAGAATTTTAAATTCTCTACAAAACACGTGCTAAAAGTGTTAGTACGAACGTAAATACGTCGTTTTATTAACTCTTATGATACAAACGTCATGACGTGACGTTTTAATATATTGTCGCAGCAGTAAATGAGCATTTCCCAGAAGCGTGGGAGTGTTCCGACTGCGACCGAAATGTGGGTCGTCTTCTCCGGAAAAGCGAAAATCTGTTTAACTTGTAACGGCGATGATTGCTATTTACATTACCAACAGATATCGGAAAAAATTAGGCCAATCTATTATATATATTTTGTTATATTTCAAACAGTCCTCTGTGAAATAAATGGATATTTATATGATTTTTAGTTGATACTCTTTTAACATCCCAAAACAACTGATGCAATACATTTGAAAAAAAAACACAAGTCAAAGACATTGCGAAAATATTGTGTTTTAACCACTCACATTAAACATGTAAAATACATATACGATAAACATTAACAATACTTCCGAAATCAACGAAGCGTACTCATAATGTGAGACAGGAATAAGTCGTTGTGAAATCCGGCGTCAATCAAGTTTCCGCGCCAACAAAGTGAGGCGAGCACACTTTAACTTGCGCTTCTCCACTTTCGAGTTTGTTGACTTTAGAAAACATTTCACTTTTTTCTTATATCTCGACAGGGTGTTTAGTATGCCAAAACCAACTTCGGTTACGTTTGCGTTGTGTAATGAAACCTGTCTATATCGATCACTTTACCGATTGTTTGTTTACGTATTCTTATAAACGCATACTTGCAAATAAATAAAAATATAATAACGAGACGATTTTTGGCCAGTATCCGTTGTTCCTGATATCCTTACTATTAACGCAAATTAATCTTCTACCAGTACTTGTGAATTCTATTGAGTATATTTATTTGCGTTTGTACAATTCCATTTGTAAATTAAAACCGCAGGTCTGACTTTACAATATAATGTACATATTCCCTGTGTTTGATCTAGACAAAACTTTATATTTCTCGCAACTCTATAATTTATAGCTTATAAATAAAATCTTCTATGTATATAAGAACAAGGCTATAACTAAATTTTACGACCCTTCAAAAAACAAACGATCGAAAAGGTAAGCAAAAAAATAAAATTTACGACGTACAAAATAACGAGAATACAATTTGCATTATTTTTTGTTACGATATGAAAACCGAATCGTACGATTTTTTTTATTTCAGTTTTCGGCTCTTGACTATACTGCCAACAAAGCATCTAAACATATAAACCAATTTAAATGCTTCGAGGTTTAATGATATGAAACATTATATGCGTAGAACAAAAATCATTATGATATGATGAAGACGCAGTTAGAAGCAAAATATAAAACTAAGTATTCAGAATCAAAAAGGCAAAGAAATTCTTAAAAATTCAGAACTTTGGTATTGTCAGAAGAGCATTTTTTTGCTATATAACAGTATTTCAACCTTCAACGCCCGCATCCCAGTTTACGTGTGAATATTAATAATAATGACGAATTAATTACAATCCTATGGAAATCGGCCAAGGGTATCAATACAAGCACTACAGCACCATATGTCAATGATCATTCATGTATTCTAACGTAGGATATGCAAAAGGATCAAAATATAAGTGAAAGATAATATTATATCATGACTAAATATAACAAAAAATAGTTCTGTTTTTAAATTTTCCTTTAATGTCAGGCCTGAGTCAGTAAACTCATTTTCAATGAAAAGCCTAATTATAAGCACAAATTATCTCGTATGCAGAAAAGGCTGACTCTACCTGATAGAGAACAATCCATGTGAAGTAATTTGCATACGCACCATCCGCAATGATTTCTTGTACATACGTTAATTAATAATGAGATGGCCGGTTCCTGTAATAGCGGTACTTGTTCAGAACAGTGACGTTGCGACAGCAATGCTGACGCGATGTCGATGCGCATGATGCAGGTGTTAGCGCTGTAACTGGAGCGACGAGAGGATAATGTACAAACTAGATCTGTTTACCTACCCGAGAAACATTTTGTGCTCTGTTTCACCAACATAATTGGACAGTCTACAGTAATTTCGCTATATTGTGTTACGGAAACCGCAAAATCTCTAAAAAAAAATGGATATGGTTTCAGTCATGTTTAGAATTGTTCTTTATTCGACGATAATAGGTGACCGGTTTATAAAATGTCTCCGGTTACATGTAAAATACGTTGGTGTGCATCTATATATATATATATATATATATATGTACTGCGTTCGTATGTAAAACAGTAGACCGCGGATGACATACGAAATACCGATAAAAACGGTAACGTTCACCATCACTTCTCACTTTCACTAATATTTACTTTACATGATTTCTTTTTAGGTATATTTTAATATATCTTTAAATTTCTCTCATTTTAATTCCGTTATCAAAAACAGAGAGCTATTAGAAATACGTCACACTTATATAATGTTGCCCTACATCATTTTATTTAAATGAGTATTTTTAGGAAAGACTTTTAAAATACTCACCGTAATTTCGTATAGGTCACAGTGTCGTAAATCAATAAACAGTAATGCAGTCTTCTAGCTTTGAAATCAGTAATGAAATGGGCAAGCAAATTATTATTTGGTATTAGCTCCATCTAAATTTCGTGGCAGTTTTGATATCTTGGCAATATTGGCACGTAAACCTAATAATACACAGCGGTAATGCGCTTGCATTACCTAATGTATTTACATAAGGACCAACAGAACACGCAGCCAAATAAATGAAAGCAATAGTATTTTTGATTAGAAAATCTATGAAATGAAATAGACGAACAATAATTCGTAAATAATAACATTTCTTTATGCCTCGGTACCAAATGTAGCAATACTGAATGTAACTGAGCTCTTGACCTGTTTTGGGTTTGGGATTGGTATATAGATACAGGAAAATAGATTGTAACTAATAGTATTCCTTGTCTTATCATTTGTAATCAGACAACCTAATATATTATTATATCTCGACAATAAAGTGTCAAACATTTGCCTGCTTCGTGGTTTATCAAATTTTAATAAAATTGCAAAACTAACTTAACAATATTATATTTCGATTGAATTGAACAGAATTTGTTTTGAAACCTTGATATAACTAGATATAATAGTTTATATTCAATAAGCTTAATTCGTCTAGAGCTAAGCTAGGATCTAGGAAGCGGTTATTACTTGTAAACCACATAGTCCCTGGATTCGATTCCGAAAAAATAGCTTCGGGCGTCTTCCAAATTTCACGAGACGGAAACATCGTCGAAAAAGGTAAAGATACTCTTTGTGTCTTTGTCTGCCCTTCACTTCTAAGGAAATTATATTTACAACAACAGTGCTATATTTTGATATACAACTTCATAAACGTCAACAAGGAAATGAGAGTACACGAAATTAGCTGGGTGTAGTTCGATCGGCCTTGGCCCATTTCCCTGGCCCTCCTAGAATTAGGTCGAGGTGTAATCTCCTGCACTCACTTTGCATAATTTTGCGATAAGGGTGTCAATTATGCCGCTTTCATGTCCTTGCTCTGTTTATGGAACAACGTTGATTTTAGTTTTACTACGGTAGTATTTAGCAATCACACTCGTGATATCGTAGACAAAGAATTACTTGCTTTAAGATTGCAATCATACGATCAATCATTTTATCAAAATGTTTTCATCGACATTTGTATATGAATGCCGTATGTTCGTCAAGTATAGACAGAGATGGAATTAGCTTTCGATACACAAGAGCTAAACAAAAAAGTACATGAATCTGATATACTTAAATCATACTCTACAATGATGATTACAATTACAAAAAGACTCTCAACAATGCCTTCAAAAATATAGAATGATATTACACTCTTCGCTGTCATATTGTAGAATGAAAACTATAAATTATAACGAACATTTAATAGTGTATAACAAAATAGTCTTACGACGTCGTTTACAGTTATGACTACGCATAACAGAAATATAAAAGATAGTCCAAACATAATTGCCAAAAAAAATAAAAATGCGATATTTGATCTGTTTTTTTTTTACTTAAAGAACAAAGGAGCGCAGCGAGTCAATCATCTAAACGTAGCAGTCACGTTTGCCTATACAGAGAATAAACACCGCAGAGAATTTTAATAATACCTACTGCATAGCACCGCACTGCGCCCGTCACCCTTGCTCGCTTATACATATATTTTATATGTCTTCTCTTAATATTTTGAGATCCTAATATTTGCGTAAGCACTTCCGTAAACAAGTATTTTTGATAGAATATTAAAATCTGTAGATTAACGGCTGTGTTATGCTTTGACAACATGCTCTTTGTAAATTCGTTCATTTTGCAATACGTTAAAAAAGATCTAAACATGTTTATGATTCATCAATGCTAACCCTTGGTAACATTGAGTACCTACTGAACTGTAACGCTCAATAATTGCACCGGTTACAACCTCTATAAAATCCACATACAAGAACACTTGGCTGCTCATTGCTGATTAGCTGTATAAATTGACAAAAAAAAAGAACACCAACTTTATAATATTTGATTTTAATAAAATTAAAAAAAAATACGTAATCAAAGCTTTTTATAATATTTCAAAATTATGAAGCATGGCACATCGAATAGAGCTTTAAAGTTCATTGTAGTCTTATAAATTAATGATATTTTTCTCTGGAATTAAGGTTCAACTAGGCCCTACCTCCAACAAAACGGCGCGCTGACCATATTTTTACAAGCATTGTAATTAAAATTTGTAATAGAATTAAAATAATATTAAATATCATATTTCTGAAATATGTTCTCATTATTCTTTTGGTTTAATAAGGGATATTTTAGTAGATTAAAAAAATATTTTAAAAGTTTAAAGAATAAATTATTATTATGAAACTTATTCATAAATTTTCGCATGTTCCCGACCGTATCTCATACGCCATGATGTATAGAACGAATGCTCAAGGCTATTTATTTGAGGGAGGGCCTTAAGAAGAATATGAAAATAACAATATTGTGTTTACGTTATGTATAAATAAATTTTAATAAATTGAATAGTTGTGCCTGATCAAAGAAATATATTCATAAAAGAAGTAGGTATATTCTCTACTCTCAAAATCAGAACAGTAGATAAAGATAGATCTACAAAGTCAGTAATTTATTGACGTCAATATAAATCTTACAATAAAGCGTCTCTTTTGTTTTCACTTTAAACAAACCAAACGACTGCCTCTTGAGTGTTAAAATTAAAAACAAAACTATTTGCGACATGACATTGGCACAAGTAATACTACATAAAAATTCTAGACTTATTGCATAACTTCGCTGAATTATTGTAAGCAGGTGCTTAAGACGTCTTTCGTAACAGTAATAACATAAACGAATTAAGACTGGCCAAACGCGATTAGGACTTGCAAACTGGGTTCCGCCTCGTTACGTATTTATTTCTACCTGAACATACTAACATTATAAACGTAAAAATGTATGAAGATGTTTCTTAGAAGTAAAAGTTCAATAACCGCTGAATATATTGGGATAAAATTTGCACATACATAGACGTTGCCCTACATTAACATAATTTACGCTACTCTTTATCTTAGAAAGTATACAGTGGGAATTTTATTCTGGAAAAGGTTTTGCATACGGACGGAGCCATAAACGACGCCTAGAAATAATAAACTTTTATTCAACAGGTGTTCGTGTAGGTAGTACCTATATGCAATATTATAGATTCATCATTATACTTAATAGTGGTTTTAAAAAGAACCTTGGCATTCAGACAGACAGTAAAGTCCTAATTCGGTTTTTCATAACGTATTTAGTTACTGCCTAACACCAAAAAGGTTCATCTTTATCATATGTATGAGTAGTTTTAAAATACATTTATGATTCGGTAATATCGAAAAGTTTATTTTCTTGTTAATTAAATTTTATTTGTCGTAATTACTTACATCCAGCCCGAGCGAAATTATTTTATAAGTTTTATAACAATAGCAAAATTTTATATTAGGTAGATAGGTACCTCATCACATGGATATACATTAAAAAAATTATGACAATATTGTTGCTATATCCTGACACTCTATTCAAGAGTGTTCTTCAAAATTTTTGTAATTTTTTTGTTAAATGTACATCAGTCAAATTGTAGCGCAGAAAAATATCAAAATAAATAAGTTATAATCCTTTGGAATCTAGCGTAAACTGAATGTCAAGTAACGAAAAAAAACGCATGAATTGTAACGTCACTGGGCACTACATTTAGCCGTAGAAAAAGATAGAGTGATAATCCCTTCGGTCCAAGTCTTCCACATAGCAATATTTTGAGTATCAATAACTGCCCTATTTTCAAACATATTTTATTATTATTTACACAGAATACTATTTTTCGTTTTATTTACTGTTATAATATAATGAATACACGTAAAATAAACATCTACTCTATTGTGATATAAAACTCTCCCAAATTCTAAAAGTTTTCATAAACAAAAACAGTTTGATCACTTAAATAGTTGTAGTGTGGGCCGAGGTGACAAATGATATATGGAACTTTTACAATGCTGGAAACTGGTTTTAAAATAATTGTGATCATAGATGATGATGCTATCTTGTTAAATCTTTCGTTTATAATATCTTTAATTATATCCAGGTATACTTTATAATAAATAATTAAACAAATGTGTATTTTGTTACATAAAAAAAAGTTGATTTAAATACTGCTAAAAGGAATTATTATAAAAGGATTTTACTTTATTTCTTACCAAAACTCTACCAAGGAATTATCTTTGATAGAGTTTACTCATAGAACTATCAAAAATAATGCATCATAAAAATGTACATTCAAAAAACTTTACGCACCTATTGTTTTTAAAATCTGGAGATCTTCTAACTCGTACTCTTTCTCTTCCTCGGTGTATTCGGACTCCGTTGTGGAGGAGTCCTGTTCTTCTGTGGAAGACGCCACAGAGAGAGACCTCACGTCGGAGCTCAAGTCCGAACTACAGTCCCGCACTAATTTTGCACTAGCCATCATCATGTTTAAAGTTCACGACACCGTTTAGAAAATATAATACTAACAGGTCTCGTTACCGGCAGTCTTTACAGCATGTGTTGCTTTTTAATGGACATGAACATCATTAGTAAGTTACAATGATAGTTTTACTTTATTTAAACTTTTAGCTGTAAAATTATATTTCGCACGATATTTTTCGGATTAAATAATAATAAAAATATTAAAATGATTAATTAAATCGTTTCTTTGAATATGTATATAATAACGCTAAGTAAACTGTCGTGAATGAAACCGCGAACGCTATTGAGAAACGGCCAGACGTTCCCTCAATGCCGTGGTTTGGTTCTTACTGACGGCACTCGCGATTATTCTCACTCACTTCACTGCAAAGCGGCTAGTACGGTTGCCGCGGCAAACACAACATGATACCAACACGAAAAATATACCCTGACAATGTCGCGCTTTTCACGTATCTAATGCAGCATCGAACATGCACCAATCAAGATAAATAATAATAATCTGCCTCCACAGGCCGGGTAATATGGCCATCCAGAAGTTATACTACACTTCTGCATAACGAAATAAACTATGTATACAGTATACACTCACAGCAACATGTGAGAACAATAATAACTGTAAAATAACTACTAGTCATTTGCAAATGTTTTGTTTGTTATTAAAATAGCTACTGATTGGTGGTTTCTCGGTTTCCGGATTAGGCACGTAGTCCAGAACAAATACCTACATTCAGTTCTTACAGTATCTTTACGACGTTAAACTGAAGAAAATAGTTTTGTATGACGTCTGAACACTTATAAATTGCGAATATAAGTCAGTCGATAAATTTAGATCTATCGTGATACTATATCTCAGCTAAACCCCTTTTACTGTTGCAAAACCTTGGTTCGCTATATTTTAGGCTAATAATTAAAATGCTCACGCATATCAACTGTGCCAAAGTATTATATATCTTAAATGTTTTTTTTTATAAAAATAGAAAGAATAAATCAGGTTTTTGTTTTTTTTTGAAACGATGAAACATAAAAATGAGATTTTTCAAAGTGGCAAACAAGCTCATTAGTCATCACATTTAAATCTGTACAACCAAATTTGTGGATGCAAATGCGATTCAAGAATGGAGAGATTTATTAGTACTCAAAAAACTCACTGACCCTGCTGTACAGGACAATATTCAACACACGTCACGGCAACCACAAATAATGTTATAGTTAAAATTGCACTGTGGGTTTTCCCACTTACCATCTTTATTCCCTTAACACTAATTTTATTGTATGGAAAACATACCTACACTTGAAACAATTGGGTTATTTCCTATTACCCGCTAACACATAAAACTATTTTGAGGCAGAGTAGACACGTTAGTCAAGTTACGTAATAAAAAAATATCAATTTCCAATATCTTAATTCTTTCATATTAACACGAAAGATTTAAACCAACATAGGCGTCATCATATGGATTCATCATCATCATTTCAGCGGGAATCGTCCACTGCTGAACATAGGCCTCCCCCATTGAGCGCTATAAGGACCGGTTCTGGGGCGCCCGCATCCATCGGACTCCGGCGATATGGGTCATATGGATTAATCATCCATAATCACCCACACGTGTATTAGGTTTTAACATATTGAGTGTTTTTGTTTTTAATTGTTAAATGAGTTTACAAAGGGACTGGCGGCATAGCGCGACAATAATTATTTTATTAAAGCCACATTCGTCCGGTGACAATGCACCGGGTCTGGGAATAGGGTGTTCTGTGATTTATATGCCACACAACCAAATTAAAAAGCAACCAAAATGTGTGCGAGTTTTTCTATAAAAAAACACACCTGCTTTTACAGTATTTCAATTTGTAACCTAAATTGTGACAGAATTGCGCCTTATTACACCATGCTACGGAAATCTAATCGTATCGTATAAAATCGTACAAAGTGGGTGCACAAACCCTGCCTCTAGCTACCTCTTCTAAAATAAAGTCCGTAGATGTGTACCTACACATGTATGTAATTTAGTTTAACTATCTGTTACTAAAGACAAAAAATAGGTAATTAGGCTTTAGCGATCTCTCGGGCCAAATAATATCAAACCACGATTTACATAAAAGGTTTATTTAACAACAAGCATACCATAATTACAGATATTCATAAAAAGTTTAATAATATTAATATCACTGTTATCCGATATATACGTTCTTAGGTCACTACCTAAAATAAGTTATTAAATAACTAATTTTATTTAATACACGTTTTACAAATAATATATAAATATACTAGATTTGGTAATAATTATAATAATGGGCTATTTCAAATGCACAAAAAAAATACATAAAAACAATTTAGATTCTTAACACCTTTATTACTTACTTGTTAAATATTATACAAAAAGTCTAATGGTGCTCCCACATAGCAGTTACCACGATAACATTCTCCATAAATAATAAATATGCTAAGTATAACTTTACTATAATAAATATTATTTTGTGATAAAATGTTAAATAACTTTTGTAGACCTACAGTGTGGGAGCACCGTACCCGTGGAGGGACATCGCCATGCATTTCAAGTGTCGAAGTGATTACATTGAAATTGAGAATAATGTGGAGAAGCGACATGAAGTGATTGAAAGAATATCTACTAGAGACATGCATTAACCCGTTTTAAATATTAATAAACCCTATGTGTACAATGTACATCAACAATCATCATGGTGTAGGTAGCAGAAAGTCGAACGTGAAAGCAGAGGTCACTAATTCCATCATATTTGCATTAAGCCAATGTTTTGTATTCGGCAAATATTTGTTTCGCATTTGAATGTTGTTGAACTGAGAGTTCCTGGTATTTCCGACTGACAACGAAATTTTGAATCTCAGCTGTGTGACAGTTGAGATTATTCATATATTGATTTCAGCCACACACAGGTAATGTGCATTTTCTACTTAATATCCTTAATATCTACAAACGTGTATGTAAATAAAATATATGGCAAGAATAAATCATAACATGTGATGTAAAATAAACAATAGTTAAACTAAATAAAACAACAATACATACAATATTTACATAATTATTACGTACTTAGCAAACAATGTCAGAACAATAGCATTCTATGCGTAGAAGCATTCGCCTGGAGATAAATCTGAGTAACGACAGTGAACGACGATGACGTAACGATTATACCAACGAAAACGACATAGATTTAAATTACACATACATTCATTATGATCGGCGATTGTGTTGCTCAAGAAAGTAAATATGAAAATGCATAAGGAATTAGCCCTCGACTGTTACAAACTATACAAGGAGTAACACTTATTATTTAAAAAATATACATTACCCTTTAAAACATAATACAATCATACACCTAACTATTATGTTTTGGTACTTATAATGACGTATATAAAATGGTAAACGCAATTATGTAAACGGAATAAATGACCCGTGCTATTTATTTTCATAAAAAATATTTTTATTATTTATCCTCTTGGATAAACTAATAAATATGATTTTTTCCAGAATTTAACATAATTAAACATAGCTATCGCAATATATTTTTAGATGGCCATGAAGTTAAGTTCGTTACACAATTATCTATTTTCCCTAAAAACAATAGCCGTCACGCTTCTGACTACATCAGCTCGGTCAAAAATATTGAGATAACATTTAACTAAATTTTTCGGTATAAAATTTGTGTCACAAGTGGATATAATTCCCAGTCATGAAAAATACATTGATTTTTTTGCACTTATTCTTAACAGTGCGGACTTGCCTTATTGTTCTCATTTTTCTTCGGGCTTTGCTACTCCACTAATATAGAGAAGCTTTTTGTACGAAATACGGTATTTGGGTATTATTTAAGAAATATTTTATGCGAAGATAAAAGCGGGTTCTGATTTTAGAAATGTACGAATATAACTGATTATTTGTTATTTCTGAACGCACTAGTTAAAGTATTTTGGTAATTAAAATGTAATTCAATTTCAAGAGATCACATCACACAGGTTAGGTCTATATTAGGAAGTTTCAAAAAAATATTTCCGAATAATATAATATAATAATATCAGCCCTGTATACTGACCCACTGCTGGGTACGGGTCTCACTACTGAGAGGGATTAAGCCTTAGCCACCACGACTTAGACTTCACATACCCTCGAAATCCCTATAGAGAGCTTCTCAGGTATGCAGGTTTCCTCACGATGTTTTCCTTCACCGTTAAAGCAAGCGATACTTCAGAAAGAATACACACATAATTTTAGAAAAGTCAGAGGTGTGCGCCCTTTGGGTTTCGAACTTGCGGACATTCGTCTTGTCAGTCCATTCCACAACCAACTAGGCTATCGCCGCTTTTTTATGAATTATTTTTGCGAATGCTCAGTTAATTTAAAATAACAGGTTAAGCGGATATTATAGAAATGTACACTTCAAAATATATTTAAGAACTAAAATAAGTTGAAATTTATATATCACTACGAAAATATTCCTGTCTGAAATCATAAATTTGATTATAATTTTACATAGTCGAGTTTTTTACATTTAATATTGCCATTCTCACATTATTCTTTACATCTCTATACAAAACTTTAATACAATTTCTAAACATTCAACGATTTAAGACCATTTTCCTAAGACAAACCTATAAAAAAAAACTATTTTATGCAATAATTTAATCAAATATGCTTTTACGTTAACCCTTAAGATTCAGAATTACATAGCGTATTGGACCTCCTATCATGCTCACCTAAACTTGTCAAAAAAAAATGTTGAGTCTACTATAGCCAAAATGTTGTTAAAAATTATTGCTGTTTCTATGTTAAATCTCACTCCAGTCTAGATAGATTTTCATAAAATCTATTCTTAACGGGCGCCTTTACCTTATATGGGACCTTTATTCCAAACTTCAACGTAAGCATTTGCCGAGATTTCACATTAGCGAATGAGTCAATGATGTTTCGATTTCGTATATCGAGCTTTTGTTAATGATGCGTCTAAAGTAACTCGCCCACTTATTACCATATACAGCTTTGGGAAACCTAATCATGAGCAATCACATAAAAATATCAAGCAACGAACTACAAATACAAGGTCACAATAGCTATATTATTATTATTCGCATAGCAACTATGCCGTCAGTAGTATAATTTGCGTTTTAATATAAATGCGGCATATAATCTAAACAATATACAAGAAGTTTTCCGAAACTTTTTTGCATCGGTGGGCTATGAGTCAATAACTCGCCAAATTGTTAACGGGTCTTCTTTTGCCGATTAACGTGGTACCAAATATTACGGCAATGGTATAGTATTCGATAACTTTTCTGGAGATTCCATCAATGTTATGAGTGCGCTGTATGTATTATCAAACAATTATATGATGTTCATTATTGACGGCCACTTATCCCCTTAAAAGACCGAAATAATTTAACGATCTTTGAGATCGTCTAATCGATTGCGGTAATCGATTAAATTTGTTTTCAGGATATACCTACAGATTGGAGTCATTATTTAATTTCGTGTGCTAAACGTTTCTCGATTAATCACACGTATCCTATGTACTTTATTATAAAGCTTAAATTTATGTACAACAATTCTATTACTATAATAATATAACGCAAATGAACTTCGTGTACGGATTATTAAAACTTTATATAAAGTTTATATAGACATACTTTTTTAAATATCTTATGCTCAGAGCACGTAGTTTATATAAAATCAATGACATAAAATATCCGTAGACAAAATCGATGTAAGATTACAAACAGCCAAAATAACTTATTTTTTTTATCAAGTATATTTCCAGATCGACTTCGGAAACAAACCAATCAGAACAAACTTTAACCCACACGTTCAAATACAACCTATTTTCATTAGCTTATTTTCGAGATCGATCTGGAGATAGCCAATTATTACTTTACGGCCGTTTTCAATAAATAATCCCAATATTAATGCTTGATCTGATCCTGAGAATAAACCAATCCAAATAATTCACATTTTGTAAGCACGTCAAGGAAACTTTGCTCTAATTGGACCATTTTCGAGAAGGGCGGTCGGGGTCCTTTATTGAAAATGGCAGTAAATAGTACGAACGATCTATGATCTTGCCTCAAATAATATAACTTACTCATTAAATGCTAATACACACTAATATTGACATGAAGTACGTTCAAAATCACTGTAAAAGAGTTCGGTGGGGGTAAAGTCGGATTACGAGGTATGACCGTTGATTCAAATTGCTGCTAAGTACAATAACATTTCTTAACACAGACAACCGTCTTAAGTGCCATTAATGTAACAGCTTTTTGCCACTGAATTAGTTTTAGTTACTTCAGCTCCCATTTTGAACATCGGTCTTACCCTTCGATCCGAACTTACCCCACCGATCCTATATTATATATCAGCCTATACGTTTATAAGGAATATAATGCCAGCGTGAGTGGCGACTGCCAGAGTGTTGTGGTGTGCGACGGCGGTACAAAATGACATTGAAGTAATTTCCGCCAGAGGGAAACGTTCTGGGTAATGCAGCATGGGAGTAGACAATACCTTCTGCTGGTAAGCCTGTGAATTGTTAATACAAAACAATAGTAAATGATAACCTTCCTATTAGTCGAAATAATGTTACAAACAAAATTTATAGTATATTTAATATTGTAGAATGTATTACGATAAAAATAAAATACTTTTTGGGAGCTACATCTTACGGGTACCTATTAGTAATTACGATACTTGACAAATACCTTATCTTTTCTCGGCATCAGTTCAAACTCTATGCCGTATTTCTGCACGGCATCTTCGTACGTGAGAGGCTCTAATTTCATTGCCAGTTCATCATTAGTTTGTTTTCTCTTCTGCGCAAGCGGCGCCATTTCTATAATCGCAGCAACCTTAACAAAGGGACAAATTATTATAATTATTTTGGTATTCAATTCAATTACAATTATTTATATACACTAACTAGCAAGTTTTTAATGAGTGTATTATACTTATGGATAGGGCGAAAAAAATATATTAGTAATGTATGTGTTTATGTAAGAGTATGCAAGAGTAGTGCGCAGTACTGACGTGCTTGGTGATGTGTTGCAGCGCGGGATGCGCGCGCAGCACGCAGAGCAGCGGGTCGGCCGCCGCGCCCAGCGCGCCGCACCGCGCGCACGCCGCGCGCGCGCGCACGCCGCCCACGCGCCGCCCGCTGCGCCAGCCGCCGCGCGACCCGCCCGCGCTCTGCCACTCCACCTCGTTCACTGTCTGATTCACTACAGAACGACAACCATATCTTGACTATTATCATTTATGACCCACTATAGGATAGCTTGGCTAGAAAATTTCATAGACAAAATTTCATCATGACCTTCAATTGGTCGATAGTCACACGACCTTCATTTTACTGATGCAAATGCGTCGTATGATTTTGAAGAAATTGATACAATTTCAACCAGGCCAATGCTTTTGTTGTAATAGTTACCTTTGGAGTTAACGGCGGTGAGGACAGCAGAAGGCCAATGGGGTAAAAAGTATGCGCCTGCGCAGGCAAGCGCGGAGAGCAGTGCGGAGCCGCGCGCCGGCGCACCCGTGACCACGCGAGCTCCGCTCGGCGACGCGCTCGACGCCACGCCGCCGCGCCAATATGTGTCACCGCCCGCATATAAATCAACGCCTGTAGATGAAATCATGGCCTAAGTCCAAAACAAAGCCTTCCGCAGTATAAGACTACGTCAATACAAAAAAAAAGATTAAAATTAAATTAACAAAAAATGATTGTCAGTTTAACCCTATTTGTTACTTGCATCATCTGTTTAGTCAGTATACTCACCGTATAAGTAATCTTGTATTACCTCACATTTAAAAAAAATCAGACAACCAGTCACCAGTGAATATTCATACATATCAGCCATTGATAAATTCATTTAAGGTTATAGCTTAAGGTCCATTTTTCATACATTTTGTTTCACTTTTAATCTGGGTAACTAAACAAGTATTGACAAGTTAAAGAATTTAAATTCACGTCTAGTTAGTGATTAGTTCTCGCAGTTGAAAGAAAAACGTAAAAATAATTAATATGCATGGATATTTCGGCCTTTAAAATTTCGTCGTATTAAATTTTCGTCGTAGTGAATTTAAATTCTTTACTTGTCAATACTTGTTTAGTTACCCAGATTAAAGGTGAAAAAAATGTATGAAAAATGGACCTTAAGCTATAACCTTAAGTTACATTATGTAATATTATAGTTAAATTTTAATATTAAAACCGAAACGCTACCTCTGATTACAATGTATTAACTGTAACTTTCGTTTCGTACCTGTCACGCAAGAGTTATGGCTTCGTTCGTCGTAAAATGGATTTATAACTGTGATACCGTTTTCATTCGTCACTAAAAACGGTGATTCATTACTCAAATCGTAATACGCCACCGTGCCCTCCGAATATCCCACCATAATGATGTTGTGTCCTTTTTGCTGTAATAAATACACTTTACGTTCAATATCATTTAACATTATAATATCATTGCATCAATTACTCAACCTCGTATCTCAAAAAACATAACATCTTAGACATAAAATGCATCAAATAACTCGATAATTAATGTATCGAGTACGTTACACATTATTAATAACTATGTGTTGCTCGCAGCTTGAAAACTCATTCCCGCTATAAACGTCCCTGAATTACTATAGCGACTTATTGGCAGCGAGGATCAAAAAGAATCCTAACAGTAATTCAACGATGTTATTGATGTTCAATACGAAGTGCCTGGCTTAGTAAATAGCAAAAGCAATTTTCCTTCAAACAGCATAGCACACGGTAACAAAGGTTGACCGTTAGAGAATGCCTCAGGCATTAAGTCCACCTGTATACATCTACTGTATATAAAGTTTAATAAGCATCTATTTTCTTAATATTTATATGCTGCAACTCTGTCGTTATTAGTTAAGACCAATACACGTATTTACCCGAAATCATAAAAAAAAATTGAGCAAATAAATAACCAAGTGATCATTTCGCCTCGAATGACAAGACTGCAAATTATACTTTATTTAAGTGCGTACTATGTTTTCTTATATACGAGTTTTCTTATATATGTACATGTGTTCAATAAAGAGTTATAAAATAAAAAATCCTTTTCAAGTCACATATCTCTATAGTCATGTGTTTATATATCATTTATAGTCGATCAGGAACCACTGATAGTTTTAATGCTCTAATAATTACATAGCTCGTTTAAATTATCGTACTTACCAACGACCACCGCAACGAAGTCGCTTGATACTTTTTTTCTGTTCCAACAATCGACGATAATCTAAGTTCCGCTACTGGTTTTATTTTGTAAAATAATCGATTACTGGAAAACGGAAAATAATTATATAAAAAATAGTGAATATATGGTATCTACAATGAATAAATAAACAATATTACTTAACCAACTTACTCCTTGACTATTGTCGAAGGAAAAGGTACGGAGAAAATATATGCTGTACCATTTGAACAGGCTATTGCTAATAATCCAAGTCTTTTTTGTGAATGAGCATTGTTTTCATCTTTGATAAGATCCCGCGCGCCCGACGGACACCAGTCCATCGCCCAAATTGTTCCGTAGTCGTGAGCGAGGGCGAGCGCCAATGTTGGCATCGAACTGAAAATAACACACAAATGGTTTTATTAGCTTTATGTGATCACGATATTATCTTGTTTCGTTTTTACTTAAGTTTAAAATTTATACACCCTGTATTAATAACAAACCTTGTAAATCTAAACCTTTCTGATTTCTCTTTACTCTTTGATTAACTTCCTGTTATTGTTAGTTTAACAACTTTTTCATTTTTCAGGTTATGAAAAATACGAATGGATGAAAACACTTCACTACCTATTATAAAACAAAGTCGCTTTCTCTGTCCCTATCTATGTATGCTTAAATCTTTAAAAATACGCAACGGATTTTGATGCGGTTTTTTTTAATAGATATTATTGTATAAAGAAAGATGGAAGCAGGGGTGTAGACAAAAAATATAAAATATAAATAATCCAACATAAAGAAATAATTAATAAAAGTAAAAAGGATACTGTACTACTGAGATAAATAATAACAAATATTAATAAATTATAAATATGTATGCTTCTTAGAAAAAATCTATTCATATATTTTTATTAACTACTTACTTTTGCAAATCACCGAAATTCCAAATTTGCAATAAGTTCGAATGTTCCGGTGCTTCGTCACAGTTGAACCGAGGACTGTCCGTACCGGAATGGCACGCCACGGACAAAAAGTTTCCGGTGTCGCCAGTGTTGTCCTCTAAGTGAGCTGGAACCCAAGCCAGGCACTGTATGCTCGCACCGACAAACAATGATATGCAATCTGAAAAAACACACATTTCAAGTCAAAAAAGTCAAAAAAAAATCTTAGGAGACTATCCATAATTTTTAAAGATATTAAAATTTACATTCACAGGTTTTGAAAAAAAAATACAGTCAGCAGGAAAATTGCAATTAATGGAAAAACTTATGTTGATGCTTAACGATCCTGTTGCTTATAGGGATCAAAAGACTCTTTGAGATCATGAAAGGATTGAGTGAGGCTTTTGGCCCGAAAAAACATGTTAACTTCCAAATAACACATACACATTTTTGCGAAATTACAAAATCGAACACATTTAAAGTCCAAAACATACCTTGTTTTTTTTTAGCCTCGAAACGCTTATATGATGTCCAGCCTTCTTGTGCCACATTAACTTTACAAGATTCCTCCATAATTGGCATATATTTATTCACATCATCATCACTAAGTATTTGATAGTTACAACGGACCCAATCAGGAAACAATCTTTCCTTAGTTAAATGATTGTTACAACTGAAAATCGAAAAAGAATACTATACATTGAATATTTATACAAATGTTACGATTGGAGTCCTCGACACGAGCTATGCGTATCGGTAGACTTTTAAGGTAGCATACACAGTTTAAACTGCTTCGGTGGCGTAGTTGTAAGGCATGCACAGTACGACAGCACTCTGAGGTCCTAGGTTCAATTCCCGGGTCATGAAAAGTGATATTTAGGGTTTTCTGCTCAGTGTAAGCCCGAAGTCTGGAATTTGAGCCCGATATGGCGATCGGCTCGCCCACTATCACATCATGGGACGGAACACATTCGACGAAAAGTGGGTGTCCTGGTTGCGCCTCTGCATACCCCTTCGGGGGTAATTGCATGATGACAAAGTTTAAAAAAGGTACTTACAAATCTTCAAAGCTTTCGTGAATATATGCCTTTACATTCTTTATAGGGAAGGGTATTCGCGTAATAGTGGGGGCACCTGTAACAAGATAAAATATACATATTATATACATTGAAATAATATAATAAACATGGTAATACGGTATTGACAAATAAGCCACTTTCAAAAAAAAATTGCAAACATTCAAACTTCAATCAGACGGAGTCGCTGAAAAATAACACGAATAATAATTATAATAAAAGTGAAATTTACTTGACTCCGCGACACGTTTCTTTTTCCTTTCTATGTCTTGTTGTTCCTCCTCAGATATGTTGGAATTCTCGTCGGTGTCTTCGGACTCGTCGTCGGTATACTGTTCCAGTTTAACCGACACATCTGAATCACTCGAATATCCATTTGTGAAATCTGTATCCCCTTTTTTAGTATTTGATTTGAACTGAAAATTATAAAGAAAACACTCATTATAACGGAATATAGTAATTTTTAACTGAACCATAATTATATTATAATTTATAATCATTCTCAAATAAATTATTGTACAATGGAAATTGCTTAATTTATTTTAATACACACCTCATCTTTATATTTTGCGATAACAATTTTGGCCCTGAAATAAAAAAGACGCAAATATAATAGGTTGCGAAGAATAATAATTTAATACATGTATTGTTAATTATTTAAATACTTCTCAGCGGCTCTCCGTCGGCCCGGTGTTTCCCCCGATGTGTCCTCACTTGGCTCCGTTTGTTTCTTCAGTTCTGCTAACTTTAACTTTCTCTCTCTAGCGTATTCTTTTTCCCTGTGCATCGTCATGTGCTGACTTTTATATATACATAAGTACTTTTTGTTGCAAATATCACAAAACTCTTTATATTTGTCAGATTCCTGTATTGAACAAAATATGCTTTTAAATTAACGTTAACAATTTCCTAATAACTATTAAATATATCACAGACGCATATTTCGTAATTAAAAAATTTAAATGACATTGCCGTTCGATGGATATAAATTATTTAGAATGTTACTCACAAGACAAACCCTGTATTATATAAAATACTGAAGTTCTCAATTTTCCCAATAAATTAACGGTCTTTAATATAGAAGAACAAACTTCATACTTATATTATTTATTAACCTTACCTCCTCTGACTTGCCGCATTGTATGATATGTGCATAAAATCCACAGAAGGACACTTTAGTGACGCCGCAAGCCCTACACGCCAACTTATTGTTATGTTTATTCTTGTACTCCTTCAGGTAACTTTCAACTACATAAAAGTTCTTCACGTCCTTAAAACAATATGCAGATTATTTGAAACTGGTATAAAAGAATCACATACAAATACAATACTTATTTATTCACGATCTATTTCAATAATCGATCGCAATCACCGGCGTTTCGGTTCATAGGCTAATTCACTTTCGGCCGTTTCAAATAAGCAATCCAAATCCTAATCTTAATCTTCGATCCGATCCCATTAGTAAATTAATAAAAATTAGTAAAATGTAATCATGTCAAAAAAATCATTCTTCTGATTGGTCCATTTTTGCAATAGATCGAAAAAACGATTTTTGTCTGAAATATTAAGATATAGACATATTTATAATTAACGCATTTTTCCGCGTTTTTGAACATAGTCTGATTTTTATTTATTTAACCAAGTCAAGCTTTACATGTTACAATTTATTGGCCTCACAACCGTCGATATGTTTGCTTGACATTTTACAGAGGATATATTGATTGATTAAATAATTAGCAATAAATTAAATTTAGAATAAGCAGTGATTTAGTATTGGCCGCTATGTATAAGGTAAGAATTGACTTATAGAGAATCCCTACGGCATTTAGTTCGCCTGTAAACTTTTCTATATTGTAAAGTGCAAAATAAATTTATAAATAATATTGAAACGATAAAACTTACTATAGGGGTTTCGCCCGCAATCCAGGCGACATTGTAATGTTTTTTCATTGCGTGTTGTTTCCAATCCTCAGACAAAACTTCTTCTAAACAAACGCCACATCGCACATTACCGCCTGAAACAGAGATAACAATAACATTAATATTAATATATAACATTAATGTTATATTTGGAAATATTCCACATTTAATTTACGGTAGACTTTTCAATCATCAGATAAATAAATAGAAGACAAAGCAAACAAATGTAAAATTACATTTGTATGGTTAAGATAGGTGATTGTTTATATTCAGTCAGGTCAGATTACAATTTATTTGTTGAACTTTTATCTGACGAATATCAATAATTAGACATTAATTTATAAAATGGAATTTTACCACTGCAAGGAATAAGCGGAGTTGTATCAACCGGTGACGCCACTTCCAACGCGTCACAAGATTTAACGTGTTGTAAATAAATATTCGCATACTTCCGAACGAGTCGGCATTTGTAACAAGTTAATCCTCCAAGTTTTTTAGCCAAAGCCATTAAGTATTTTTGTACTTCCGCTGAATCATTCACATCCTGTAAATTTTCCATTAATTTACATTCACACGTTCCTTTATCCACTGATAATATAAATGTAGTGATCATAATTAGTGCATGTAATTTAAAACATACCAAGGGAGTTTGTCCCTCTACCCAAGCCAGGTAATTGTGTTCCCTTTGTATATGAGGTATCCAGTCAGTTCCTTGCATATCTTTACTGCACACTCCGCACCGAACCTCCTCCTGACTGTTCTTTAAACTGACATTCAGTTCACTAATCTCCAAAGACGCGTCTGGATCAGTAACTTGACTGAACTGACTGGCCGTGCTCACATTAGCGTAATCCTGAAAACCGGTCTATATCTAAAGTAAATTTGTGTCTTGTTATCAAGATTCTACTTATAAATGATATACTAACCGAATCACATATTTTTGTGTGTTTGAGATATGACGTAATGTATTTCCTTCTTAATCCACATTTGTAACAAATCAGCACCTGCGTATCTTTCAAAATATTTTGCAAATGATTTTTTACTTCTAATTCGTCATCTAAGTCCTGAAATAATTAAAAAAAAACTCATACATACACATTATAGCGTTATATTTCTGTATATTAACATTTATAAATCTACTCACCAAAGGTGATGAACCTTTCCTCCAAGCTAAATAATCGTGTTCTTTGGCTATGTGACGAATCCATGTTGACGATTTAACAGCTTCATCACAAACTCCGCACTGTACATCATTATCGTCACCATCGGAAATGTCTTGTGTGATATCGTCTTCGTTACTTGCCGTCGTAGAATGTGAACTTGTATATCTATTCACACGCTTAGTGCACTCTCTAGGTGTTCTCACTGAATCTTCATTGCATTGGTTTTCTGATAATTCTGCAGTTACATTTGTACTTCCATTGCGTTTTCTGCTTGTTTGTGTCGCTTCAATGGTTATGTTTTGGTCTTTAGCTGGAGTACCGGTCGTGGTCGCCGTTTCATCAACTAGTTTATTTTCGTCTTTATTAGCTGCAAAGGATGTGTGTATGTATTGACAAATTTTTGTTGCTAGTTAATTGATTTTTATTGTACACTAGTTTTTGCTACCAGCTTCGCAATCTTAAAATTAGAATTTAGAAACAAATATATCGCTGTGAACTTTTTCAACATAAAACATAACCTATACGTCAAATGTCAGTCCGAGTCTTATCTGCCTGTGCGCCAAATTTGTCTTTTGGTTTGAAAATACTACTGTTACTTTAGTCCTCAAAGATTTCGATACTTACATGGGTCGGGTACAAGTGGGAAATATTTCCTTGGTCTTCCCCTTTTTCGTTTTGGTGGCGGTGTATCCACATCTTTAGCTATGTTGCCAACGAGTGAGTCACTGGAGATTTCTTTATTACTATTTACAGGAACCAATTCCTTAGGACTTTCCGTATTTAAAGAATCATCGATACTTGTTGTAATCGGATCGTGACTACTTCTTTTTCTTTTTAATCCTGTATTATTTTTAATCACATCTTCAGCGTCAAGTTCAGAATTGTCTACAGCGTCCTGTAATGTTTAATAAAGCCCATTTTATAACTAATACATAATAAATCACCCTGAAAATACATTGTTTGTGTGTAAGACTGACATTTTTTCACGAGTCCTTCCATCATACCATTAAAGTCGTAAATAATCTTATGTCCGCTATGTAATCTACCTACATAGTGGTTTTAATAATAATAAAAAAACCTCCGCACGAATACTATAATATCACGGGAAATATATCATAACATAAATAATCATTTTAGCCGTACATTTCATACTATCCTGCTGTGGGACACAGACTTATACTACTAAGAGGATTTAGCTCTAATTTCATCACGTCGACCTAATGAGGTTTGGCAATAATCTCGTATAACATGTAAATTTATACGTCGTGTTTTGGTTCTGACATGGATTGGTCATAATGCTTACCTTTTGAGTACGTAGACTTGAAGCTCTCTTTGAGAGTTCAGTATCCGACGCCGTAACAGAATCTCTCTTCCTATCCCTCTTGCTCCTTGGCGAAGATTCTACACAGGTTTTATTATCATCTACGGGAGTTCTATCAACAATGTCCTCATTTATTTCTTTTTTATTGGCTAGAAAATAAATGTTGATAAGTTTACCGCTACAGAACTAGGGAGTGTCATTTACAAAAACAATTTGGGCAGGTGCTCATATTATCTATTTGTACATTAAACCTTCTAATATAGGGGTTTTTAAGGCATTGTAGCCAGTATTGCTAGAAATTTTAGGATACAATATCTAATGAAATATAGATTTGCAAGCTAAAATAAAGTTCTTCCTATATCAACCGCAAATATTCTATACAGCTAAAGCTGCGGTCATACAACGGTTCACCGACTATTATTTGCAATAAAAAAATATTTTTATCGACGTTCATACTTCATACCTTTATCTTCTCTAGATTCACATGTATCAGATATTGGTTCGACAACTTGTTTCCTCGGTCTGCCTCTTCGTCTCTTTGGCGTTGGTGTTTCTATTTCTTTAGTTACGCTGACATATTGATGATCACTGGAGCTATCTTTATTATTTTTAGATAACAGTTCTTTAGCAGATTCCTCCGTTTTAGGGCCATCCGAATTTGTTAACAATAGCTTATAATCTGTTATACTTTTTAATAAACCCATATTGTCGTCATTCATTATATCTCCAGAAACCTCAAAGCTATCTAACATGTCCTGCGAATTGTAATAAAGGTAAAATGGTTTAACAATATAATATAAAATTACATTAGGTGCATAAAATATGTTTTTCTACAATGTGCTTTATGGATACACTATTGATACAGTCATTGGCAATCGCCGATAAAAGCGTCTATGTGAATGTGAAAGGTTCGACAATGGAACGTTCTCAAAGATCTCAATGTTTCCAGAATGTCGTGAAAACTCGATAATGGAACTTGATTAACGAGAGAGTTTCCGACCATTTCCGATCTTTTGAGAATGTTTTAAGGACATCCCTAGATCAGGCGCCAGCCAGTTTTATTTGCAACGCGATCAAGAGCGAAAGGCAAACTACGATCGATACCGAAGCGAACACTATGAATTGTGTGTGATTGTAATTATGTTTTTTAAATATTTTAGTGTCGTGGTGTTTAATTTACGTGCCGCAGTGTTTGTGTTTATTTTTATTTGTGTTTCAGTGCTAATAAAAGCGTTTTGTTTCTAGAATAGAATCGGTGTTGTCTAATTGTTTATCCAGAACCCTAACACCTAACACTATTTTAAACAAACTCAAAATATAATTTAAAAGTCACTACGATATTTTACGAATACCCCTAGTTTTGTAATTTGTGTCATTCTAAGGCTAAATGAGCAGTTAAACACAGTTCAGGGTATAAAGAACATGAAAATGGCATGGATTTCGATACAGGTTAATAGTACTTGAAATACAAATAAACGAGACGATACGATTTCAATTTTTCAAGATTTTATGATAAAGCAAAACCTCGTATAGGACTTACCGATTCTTTCTGTTTTAATGATTTATTGTCACTATTACTAGCAAGTATTTCAGTAGAGGGTGACTGTTTGCGCTCCTGAAACATTTTAAATTCCTGAACTCGAGAATAGGTAAAAAAATATGCAACCCCACGACAAGGCAAAATTTGACGTAATTTTCGGATATGATTTTTTATATAAAAATTATAATTATCACAAGGTGTTGCTCGCACTTCGCCCGCGTGAAATGTCTTTTCTGCCGTATATTTAAGAAATTACATTATTTCCGTGGGAGCAAGTTACTAGAATAAAAGTAGACTATGTGTTAATCCAGGAAATGGTCGATTCGTTTGCAAAATTTCATTCAAATCTGTTCAGTTGTTTCTGCGTTTACTTGTGCCAAACAATATTTTCAAACTTTTGCATTTATTGTATTAGTAAGAAGTAAGATCAAATGTGAGATTAAAGCTACACTTTCTCCTTACATAACACAAAACCGTCGGGCAATATCACTGTCTCACAGAAAACCGACGTGTAGGTCGTCTCACCACAAACCGACAAGATTGTTGCTGCGTTACCTATGTTGAGTGGGAATTCCGGAATCCTAAACAACACCCTTACATAGCTAATCTTTATTTTTATTCTTTCAAACCAGCAGCGCATTTATGGGCGTTTCATAATTCATTGGCGGTAGAAATCAGGTGACTATAAAAAATACAATGCCCTATTTCTGTTGGAAGGCTTATCTGACGAGAGACTGGTAAATCGTATCTTTTGAGCTGTGCTCTATTCCCTTGTTACAAGGAAGTACAGAAAAGCATGTAACAATTTTAGATGAACCTCTATCTTCGGGAATCTCTATTCTTTTGATATTGTAGGTGTGTATGGGTAGGAATTACTAAGAGATGGCCGAATTGCTCGTTTGCCGAAGTATGTTGAAAAAAATTAGACAGCTATCAAAAACATAAAATAATTAACAGATGCTACAACAACTAGATCTTTTGCAGTTTGATGGCCTGTACTAGTTTTTTAGATATTTAAAAATTAAGGATCCTGATAATTGGTGTTCACTTATTATTTTAACACCGCGCCGACGTAAAAAACCGAAGTTGAGGGAATTCTACGCAGCCAAAGTAGAAAGAGGGAATATTTTTTTTAAGAAAAACATAAAGAATATGTAACGTTATTGGTTTGTTATTATTTATCCAATAAGCATTCTTTAATATTATTTCGTGATTTAAGGTTTATTAGCGAAGTTCCGCTATTGTAAAATCTAACATAATTTAATTTTTATTATTTAGTGATAAACTTGTTACCAGCATTATGAATTGAGTATGTAATACAGTTACTCACATTATCATTTTGTCCACAATTCTCCTTTCCGAGCTCCTTGGTGTGTTCGTAATTGTAACTAATATTTATTTGTTCATAAAAACCGTCACAATCACCAAGTTTGCTTTTCATGTCACCGTATTCGTTCCAGCAAAAATTGATACAAACATTATCACTGTTCTCTTCAGTATCAATATAAGAACTAGAGAAATCAACATCTCCAAATTTATTGCAATACTCATCGTCATAGATGCTAAAAATTAACTCTGCGTTTACACAAGCAGTATCTCTTTTCCAGAAATGCATATGTTGATATTCCTTAATGTCATCATAAAAATTTAGTATACCAAAGTCTTCACAGATACAATATTCAGGATATATACACTGTTCTTGAGAAACTTTACTATTTATTTCTTCAGTATCTATCTCATATGCAACACATAGAGCTTGATTTGTACTTTTTATAGGATTATTTTTAACAGGTTTGGTCAGTCTTTTACATTTCTGATAAGTCTTCACGAATTTAGATAAATGTTTACTTTCATTTTCTCCTTGTTCTCCACCTGGTTTTTCTACCCCTTGAAAACATAACTTTGACTTGGTCGTAAATACATGTTGTTCTACATCTGTTGTAAGTCTGTTATTTACTGCTAAAGCTTCACTGCACTCGTTATTTTTTAAGCTATTCAAATCATCTGATTCATGCTCAACTTTTTCTGAAATGTTTTGTTGGTCACCCGAAAAATTGGGTTGCCCTACATTGGGCATGTACTCTTCTGTTGAAAAGTTATCTATATTTTTTTGATTTATAACAGCTGAATCAAGAACGTTGTTATATAGATTACATTTTTCAGGGTCTTCGCTATTCTTTACATTTGTCAATGATAATGATAAGTTAGGCGTATCACCGACTGTATTGATCGTATGTAATTTCCGTTCAACATTCTTGATATTTTCAGTTTTTTTTACAGTAACAACCGATTTTATGGTGATGGGAGTTAAATCAACAACACCCTGAGCTTTCAAACTTTTAATGCCACGCAATTTTGAAGAATCTACTATTTCCTCTGATATAATACTTATTTTTGATGTTGTATCAGGAGAAGGTATCTTAAAAGATTTAACTTTTGATTCGTTCAATAAATCATCGGAACAATTTAATGGTTTTAATGGTTTACTAGTTTCGATGCAGTCGTTTAAGGTTTTGTGTATAACACTATCTTTAACATCCATCTCTTGAACGTTTGTGTACTTATTTATAACCATGCTTCGTATTCTATCCTTCAATAACTTTTTGTTTTCATCAGTTATTTCATAATAATTTTTATTTTCGTCTTTATCTTCTTCCAGATGATTTTCTACAGCAGCAACTGCTTTATTAAAAGAAGAAGGCCCTATGCACGATATCTTTTCAACAACGGTATTGGTACATATTTTATCATCGGAAATAATAGCATCTAATTCTCGTATATCAGCTTTATGTAATGTATCGGATTTATAATTATGGATTAATTTTCCATTTATTTCACCTTTTCCTAAATTTAAAGCGCTATTAGCGGCAAATTTAGATGTATTATTTCCTTGTAGAGCTCCATTAGATATTTCGATTTCTCCTGCAATTTTACACTCCGTAGTGACTAAAGTGGGACTTCCAGTTATAAGAATGGACTCTTTTAATAAACTTGCAGTTTCCGATATTGTTTGATCCGTACTACTCGAAAACATGGACTGAGCATTTTTGATTTGGTCTTGGTCAAAACAATCTGAAAACATTACAAAAAAGTTACAAACACCTACGTTAAAACTCAAGAGTTATAACAATTTATTCCCTATAACGTATTCATCCAATATGTACTAGATGGGCTCTTTACCTATATCCTGAACAAAAACATCCCTAACCATTGAAGTGAAAAGTTAGTAGAGATATTCTTTTAAAACCCTGGTACCTAAAAATTTTTTTCCAATCTTTAATTAACTCGGTCGGAAATGCATGCTACTTTTGAAATTACCAAATTATCAAATTGCAAATTTATGATTACATTTCTATATAACATGAGACATTTCTTCGTCGGTCTTGGTACAATGTTAGCTACTATAATCGTTAATAGAGTTCGTGCTGTGATGTTGGTGTCTTTACACAAGGATAATTTCTAATACAAATTAACCGCCAAAAAAGCATGTGGCATAGGTGTACATTACTTTTAATAAAATCTACTAATTATCTGTGTTTCATTCTTGAAAAAAAAATCCATCGAATGGTTTTTAGTCGACAATAAAATATATTAGACACTAAACACAACGCTCGTCCTTATAAGAGCTAGGCAGAAAGTTTAGCTTAACCATCGCATTCCTATCTATCCCAGAGCTATTAGCTAGGTATTAGAGAGATCGTATAATTATCAACGTGAAGAAAACGTCTTGTTATTAACAAACTTTATTATATAATAAAAGCGGCAAGCGAGCAAGTGTCAGCTTATGGTAAAATAATAACTTCTGCAAATGGACGACACCCTCAATACCTAAAGAAATGCAAGCACTTTATCGACCTGCAGTAATGGAGTAGTGTTTGTAGAAGGAAGCATATTTGCACCTATAGCAATCTCATTTAAGCGCATATAAACACTGTAAAACATGTGCCACTTTCTCGGTTTTCTGTAAGACGGTGGTACAAACCAACATAATATGTATATGATCTTTCAAGACGACGATTAATCGTGTACCTATGCGACAAATTAATTATGAAAATGAATAGTAAAAGCAAGTGTAATTAAATAATAGGCTGAAGTGCAAAAAAGCTATCACAAAGATTCGCAGTTGAAACAACATGGTATTACAAATAAGATTTGTACTGGATCTTTTACAACTTCTCTACCTATTATCAACCGTCCAGGGTAATCCATCATGCTAGAAAACACACATACACCGGGCTGATCACAGAAATGATTGTATCCATGAAACCTAGATAATCAAGGATATTTATATGTTATTATCAACTTTTATTACCGAAGTGTAAAACTGTTAACGAAAACTACTTTCCTAAACTTCCTTGGCCTGCCGTGAGGACTTCCTTGCTTAGCTATCCACTTCTCTTCTCACTTTATAACCAAACTCTAACGAAGGGTGGTCAATACTCACTACTCAGTAAGCTTTTAACTTTACTAGTCTGTCACTCCTAGTTTCCCGACAGAATTCCAGCAACGACATATAGAACGTCACACGAACCACACGAAGCATGCGAGCCATGGACCACAAAAACCTGGTGCACAAATTTCGGCAAGAGCTGTCTAATTAATTTTACATACAATGTGTCGAAATGTGCACTAACGACACGCGTATGTGTCGTATGTGTACAGTCTGCAGAAAACCAGACCAACATTTAGTCATAAGCCCATGGAAATTCCTTATAACTTATAAGGCCTCATCAAAGGACTATAAAAATGCTTTCATTTAGGCCCTGTTTTTTTTAATGTTGTAGTAACTTTTTATAATTAAATAATATATGCTGTAACATTAACAATATTTTCTAGTTTCATGAATACAATTATTAACATCTATTTAAAAAGAATATATTTTTACCTAATTTTGGTTTATTACTCACCTCTCTTAGTAGATGTTTCCAAAGGAAGTTGTTGATCTGAATTGACAGTCCCCAAATTAATACCTAACTTTTGCAGTAGATCGGGGGGTAATACAAATACTTCAGCATCGCCATTGTTAGTTTTTGATTTAATTACTCTTTTATTGTATTTATTACTTTTAATTTTTTGTGCATCCATTTATTTACCACCTTGTTTCATATGAATAATGGTGCTGCTGATAGAATAATCTAAAAGAAGTTTTAAAATAAAGATAAATGATAATATTATAATATAAACAATAGAGGCTGGGTGGCACAAATTTGTGAGGCCTCTCTTACCGAAGGAGGTTAATTTTTATTCTTTACCCCTTTTGCAAGTGCGAAGCCCTGGCCGGTTGCCCCATTCTCCACATGCCTTAGGCCACCACTACATATGTATTTCCAGTAATTAAACATAAGTACTTACAATATATTAATTAATATTAATTATGTATAACCTGGGAAGTCATTCAAAACAACACACATGACATTATGACTTGTCCCTAAAGAGGTATGCAGAGTTGCAACCAGGGTACCCAGTTTTTGCCATATGTACTCCTTCTCTTGATATAATTGAGGGTGAGACTGTCACCATATGAGGCACAAATTCCATACACCAAGCTAATACTGAACAGAAAACTCAATATAACTTTGCCCAACCCGGAATTCAAACTTGGCACCCTAGAGAAATGGCAAAATTCAGAGAAGATGAAACAATTATGCAAACCTGTGGTCAATAATAATAATAATATCAGCCCTGTATTATATACTTGCCCACTGCTGAGCACGGGCCTCCTCTACTACTGAGAGGGATTAGGCCTCTTAGTCCACCACGCTGGCCTAGTGGGGATTGGTAGACTTCACACGCCTTCGAAATTCCTATAGAGAACTTCTTAGGTATGCAGGTTTCCTCACGATGTTTTCCTTCACCGTTAAAGCAGGCGATAATTCACAAAGAATACACACATAATTTTTTTGAAAAATCAGAGATGTGTGCCCTTGGGATTTGAACCTGCGGACATTCGTCTCGGCAGTCCGTTTCAAAACCAACTAGGCTATCGCCGCTTCGTAGACATAACATGTGCACACAGAGATTCAATAATTTAAAAATAACAAGATTTTTGTTGCAAAGGTACTTGGATTTTTTTTTCTATTTTTATACAGTTTTTAAGAATTCTTAAAATACTAATAGAAATTAATACTTATCAGAAACATATTATGGATATAAAATTCTCATTTTTGAATTCTCTATTTTTACAGGAGACAACTGTTATTAGTAAGTTAGGAAAGTATCATATGTTTAAAAAAAATACTTTTTATCTTTCTTAATTATTTTAAGTTTTAATAGCTGAGTCTTATAGTATATTTTCACAATAGTAGTTACTTTATCTTTTATTGTTTCATATTATTAACATTAAAAATCATGACTATAATATATTACTATACAAAAGCATAATAATTAATATGGGGTGCAATAATTCACATTCAAGGATTTTATAATAATTAACTAATAACTATTATCAAAAACTAAATTTAAAAAAGTACACATGCATTGGATTTGAACCGCGAGCATCAAAATTCAACGTCACACGTGGTCACAATTCGGCCATGGGCAACATTTAACTCTTAGTTATATTTTCCGATACCACCATATAAATTGCAATTGAATATTAAAAAAAATACACTAAAGAAGTAAAATGTATTAGACTTAAACATAGACATTTTTCTAACTTATTCCAACTTACTTCATGCGTCACTAGTAGTGGCGAATGTGATGAAAACTTCAACAATATGGAGCAAACGTTTTTTACACTACTTTTATCACCATTTTTAATGTCATAAATCTTGTTTAGACTTTCAACAATACGCAAATGTATATTTTATCACAAAGAGATACTTAAATAACTTATTTATTGCAAAAGCACACACAAATTTGCAAGACAAATGGATTTAGAGGTTATGACCACAGTTTGATAGATAGGTACTTTATCTGTCAGCTGTCAAGCATTTTTTTTTTTATACTTTTTAAAATAATAAATATACATAATATGTACATACATTTGTAGTATAAAACAGCATTTTTTTCTAAATTGTACATAATATTCTCTTAAGTTAATTTTATAAAATACTCGTAATTTATTCAACATAAAAAAAATTCGATCAATTGAAAGAAAAAATAAAACTACTGTACTTCCCTACTCACGTAGTACTTTTTGACCTACTCAAAATCATTCTCTTCCGGAAAAATTCAGATAAGGAGATTTTTTGTCATAAGTAGTTTTCACTAAAGTTAAAATCGTGTCTAAAATCATTCGAAATCGTCTTCACAATTAAAAACAGAATAAAATACATCCGTACGTACAGTAATATGTAGCACAACTAAAAGATATAAGTTGAACGACAACTTCAACACAATATTATCAGCTATTCTTACAATAAGAGAGGTTAGAAATAATAATAATAATAATAGCAGGCAGATGTTCTTTTGTTCCCTAATGGTCCCTTGGGTATTTGGGTATTAATGAGAGTACAAAAAAAGTATTATGAACCTTATAAACACACGTTCTGATGACGTTGCAATGGACATTGCTTAACATTGAATTTCTTAACATTTTCGCTAATAACTTTTTTATTTATAGTTCTACGACAAAAGTTACTAGACCAAAGTTATAGAGAATTTAATTTACAGCAAAAAATGTTTATACATTTTTTTTGTCAGATAAATAGTTTAAGAGATACATCGTAAAAACCATTTCAACCCCTATTTTTAAGATGGCGGCCGTGGGACAAGGGTGGCGACCCCACAAACTTGGTTTTAGCTTTAGACTGACCTCTCCTACACTTCAAAAAAATAAAATTGCGTCCTCTAAAAAACGCAAGGTAAGGCCTAAAAAATGTAACATTTCAATGGACTATAAATCTCTCGCTTAGATTGGGCGTGGTCGATTACTTCGCAATGTTAGCGACTTGGACCACTAATCACTACCTATCCTGTGTTTGCCACAATCCATCTGGCAACACTGCACAGGTGTGTAAACTGTCAAATGACAAATGCAAGTTGACTAACGCAAATCTCGTGTTTACCATTACCACGAGTTATAAAACAAATATTACTAATTAATTTAGAAAAAAAACATCATGCTTAGACTGGTTTAATATTTTATTCATCAATGATAAATTCTCTATCAATCAATAAGTACGAGGCCTTACACTAGGTATTTTAAAACTTGTCGGTGTTTTGAGACTGAGACCAAGATGAGATCCGGAGCACTATCATTTAATATAAAAAAGGAGTGTAACGTAACAAAAGCACGAAGTGGAGTTATGAAACTTCCGCATTATGAAGTAAAAACACCAGTATTTATGCCTGTAGGAACACAAGTGAGTACTACACCTATTGAATTACTACAATAAATGTGATATTATGTGCATTCCTAGGAAGAAAAGTAGTATCAAAATTATAACGCACGGGAAAAATGTAGCTTTCAATTAATAAACAATAAAACAGTAAGTTCCAACAAACTAATAAAAATCTGCTTTAATATATTATGTATGTTTTTTAAGGGTACAATGAAAGGATTATTGCCAGACCAGCTTGAAGAACTAGACTGTGAAATCATTTTGGGAAACACATATCATTTAGGTAATCGTCCTGGTACTGACATTCTGGAAAAAGTTGGTGGTCTTCATAAATTTATGGGGTGGAACCGAGCACTATTAACTGACTCTGGTGGATTTCAAATGGTATCTCTCTTAAAATTAGCTGAAATAACAGAAGAAGGTGTTAAGTTTAAATCACCCTATGATAATTCAGAGATTATGCTTACACCAGAAAAGTCTATAGAAATACAAAATTGTATAGGTAAGCAAATTTTTTTCCATGCTGTTTCTATAATGATACAAGCAAATGATCTGATGATAAATGCCACATATTTATTACTTATTGTCATAGTTACAAAGAAACAGACAATGTCTTATATCTCATGCCAATTCAATTTTTCTTTCTAGGTGCAGACATAATAATGCAGCTAGATGATGTTGTCCAAACAACATTTCAAGATTATAATCGAATTAAAGAAGCTACAGAGAGAACAAGTCGTTGGCTGGATAGGTGTATAAGTGCCCACCAGAGACCAACCGAACAGAGTATATTCCCAATAGTACAGGGTTTACTAAATAAAGAATTAAGAGAGCAAAGTGCTGGAGAACATATGAAGAAAGATGTTAATGGATTTGCTATAGGAGGATTAAGGTCTATAATTATTATTTGTAATTTCAATACAAAAAAAATGGTACAGAGCAGAAAAACCTGAATATTACAGCACTCTGAGATTCAAACTCAGAATCTCAGAGCACTGACATATCATGTAATACCAGTATGCTCCTGAGACTGTCCACACAATAAATTATATTTTTAGGACACTACAAAGATATATAAAAATATTTTGGCATACAGATAGGAGGTACAAAACCCTAAAAGGGAAACAATTAGCAATGTAAAATCTCTGATTTTCAGTGGAGGAGAAGCTAAAGATGACTTCTGGCCAATGGTGAGCCTCAGTACTGGAATATTAGATAAAAATCGACCAAGGTACCTCATGGGAGTGGGGTTGGCGATTGACCTTGTTGTATGTGTTGCCCTTGGAGTTGACATGTTTGATTGTGTGTTTCCAACTCGCACTGCCGTAAGTAATAATATTAGTCTAACTTGCTAATGAAATAAAAGTTTGGCGACATGGGCTCAATACAGATGTGTCCAAGAAGGCATCTGCACCTGTCAATGTGATAACAATCTGCAAATCTAATATTAACTCTCTTATTTTGATATTGAGAGGTAAGGTTGCTTAGCCGTCATACCATGAGTATGTTTGAATAACATACTTCTGGCAGAATATACCTGCATGAATGAACTCTGTAAACTGGTTGTTGCACAAAACATTTAAAAAAAAACAAATTTACAAACCATCTTTTTTTTTATTTTAGAGATTTGGTTGTGCACTGGTAAATACGGGACAACTGAATTTAAAACAAAAGCAGTATGAAACTGATCTGAATCCTATTGATAAAGACTGCACATGCCAGACATGCAAGAATTACACCAGAGCATATCTCCACTGCATTGTAACAGTTGAATCGGTTGCATGCCACTTGATATCTGTCCACAACATAGCTTTCCAGGTATAACATTAACTTAATACGTAATTTTTAATTCCATAATTAACTTTGAATGACCCAATTGCTCTGACAAGTGAGGAAAGAAGACATACAAGAAAAACACTGATTATTGGCTCCCGCCAATGTGCAATTGTGCTCCCGCACCCACTGCTTATGGTAAATTGAATGTTATTATGGATGTGATCACAATTCACAACAAAAAAACTTTGTTATGCATAACCAATGCACACTCCTGTTATGTTGACCCTTACAAAATGTCTATCGGTTTTAGGTAGTGATCAAATATTACGTCAATGTATTTTTTACAGATGCAACTAATGAAAACCATGAGAGAAAATATTGAAAATGGAACATTCCCAATATTCGTAAAGAAATTTGTTAGTGAACTGTATCCAGATTTAAAATATCCTGATTGGGTAATAAATTCACTAAAGTCAGTTGGAATAAATTTGTCATGAAATACCTTTTTTTTCTTTAAGCCCATATAAATGCATAACCTATAGTAAGTTATAAATTAGTGTTCAACTTTAATTTTAAGTTGGGTTTAATTTATAATAAATTAATTTAAAATGCTGTACTATTATAAACACTTTTATTTGGTTACATGAAATCATCAGAATCATTGCCATCATAATTAGTAGTCATATTTTCTGCTTTCATTAATGTAGAGTAGCTTCTGAGTTCAGCTTCCTCTTTCTTTCGTTTCTCTTCTTCCTTTTCTTTCTCCTTCTTTTCCCTTAGAACTTTTTTCTTGTCCTCTCTCTCTAATCTATCCCTAGTCTCTCTTTCTTGTCTTAAGTCTGGGAAAGCTTCTTTTTTTGTTTTGTTTAATCTATTTACAATTTCATTATTCCTTTTAGCAACCCTAACTTTTCTTACGTCTTTGTCTTTATGAAAAGCTACTTGGCCTGCCTGAAGACAAATTAAAATATTAAGTAAATTTTAATTGGAAGTATTTACACAATGATGAAATTATAAAATAATAAAATACAAATTGAAACAAACCTCCATTCCTGCAGTTTTTTTGAGATTTGCCCACATTGTATAGACTATATCAATATCATTCATTTTGTTGCCCATAATGGAATTAGCTTTAACCAATTGGCATGCATCATCCAAAACTAAATTTGGAATGTCATCTATAGTCTGATCCTGTAAAAAGCATAACTGTCCTGTAACATCTTTTTATAATACTTCCATAAATAGTTATAGAAATTTTGCCAAAATGAAAACCTACAGGAGCTAACCGCAAATATACATGTGCTGAGGATACTTTATCAACATGAAACCACACATCTTCTGGCCATCCCCATTTAATCAGATCTTCATCTGTAATAAATATTAACATTTTACTAAATTTAAACTATCACAAATTGAAAAATACCTTTTTGGTATATTTTATGCAGCTAATTCTAGAAACCGTAAGCTTTTAAAAAATAATGCAAATAATGGGTTATTTAATATTTGCATGTTATGGCAACTGACAAAACATTATTCCCCTGCACGGATCTTGTGGGAAATATTGTTATAATGTAATAAAGTTACGAAACATTATAAATGAATAATTTGAATGATTCTTACTTTCATGTTTATCAGCACCCATAAATAAAGTCACCGGTGGTGACACCACGTTACTTGTGAAATAGAACACCATTTCGCTCACTATGAAAACAGTAGTTTTATTTTTTGTCGGATAAATATTGAGTAAATTTATAAAACCTGTAGAAAATATACTTATTGCTAGAAAATGGGCAAATTACAATAAATAGAAGAAAATTATTCCGATAATGCAAATCAAAAACTAATGACAGCAAAAAGTACTTTGGAATTATGACAGATAGTGAGCAGTGTTGTCAACTGCTATTAATAACAAATAATTTACTCATATAGACATGGATAAATGGCCAACTGTCCTTCAGCCGATCAACACTCGCAATAATGCCAGATTCACTTTTGACCAAGACTTATTACTACTAAATTAATATAGCCTAGCTAGCTAACTAGCATAGCTAAGTTATTTGTGCGCAGGCCACGAATTATGTAAATTACACTCTGCACTAGACATGTCCCTGATATGCCACTTAACTAAACTAACACAGTTTAGTTCTTGGTGTGCAATCGGTCTACATGATTTACCAAAAAGGAGAGCAATCCGTTTTTCCCTGTCTGAATTCCGGATATATAAGCTCGGTCGCAACACTAGTCACAAGTGTCACATTAAATTTCAGATTATGTGTATCATCTATGGATAAAATATTAAATGTGCGTGATGGAAAACTAAAAATATATTATTTGCTGTTTTAAATATTAGCACTCAATCAATATCCAAATATCATGGGAAGTCCTGAAAGAGAACTGTGCCCTCCACCCTCTGAAGAGGATGAACTGACTCTACCTAGAGCTAGTATAAACAAAATGATAAAGGAGTTAGTACCTTCTGTTCGAGTTGCTTTTGAGTCAAGAGAACTAATACTTAACTGTTGCACAGAATTTATACACTTAATTAGTTCTGAAGCAAATGAAGTGTGTAACCAAAGCAATAAGAAGACAATTAATGCTGAACACGTTCTCACAGGTGACATTCCATGAACCACTTGAGCTAAACACATAACTTGCTTATAGCAAAACTTTTAATCTATACTAAAATTATAGGTTTAAGAATTCTTTACAGCCATTCAATTGTATTTAGATAATTGACTGGTGCATTAATAATTACAAGAAATATATATACTAATAATAATAGCCCTGTTGTATCATATACTACTCAACTGCTCTGCCTTATTCCATTACAGAGAGCAAGTGTGGTTGGCAGACTTAACATATTTTAAAATTCTAATGCAGAACTTGGGTGTGCATAAAAAAAAGAATCTTCTATTAATTTTATCTCTTAACAGAATTGGAAAATATGAAAAATGTATAAAGATGTGTAACAATGTATTTGGCCCCTTTTTAAGGGGAGGGAGGCAGTAAAATATATAAGCTGATAGACAGTTTTTAGGATATTCATTATAGAATAATTATTTTTGTTCTTTTACATATTGCTTTGTTTTTTTTTTGCATATTTTGTAATCTGCATCAGTCATGTCTAATATTGGAAACCTACATAATTTCATTGTAAGTTCCATTGATCAGCTGAGAGATTATATTTATGAGATAATTATAAAATTGGTGTATTAGCCATAGCCGTAACATCTTTCTCGGAACCCAGACTACTCTGAATTTTTCTATAAGCATAATTTAAAACTTGGTTTAAATTTTTTTATTATTTGCTTGTTGATTATGACCTAATATACATGAGCCTGTATCGTTGTGATATGTGTAAAGTATTATGTTTTTTTAGTGTTCTACAAAAACGTCATACTATTCCAGTAATTAGTAAAATTATTTATAATTTCTAAATTTAATGTAAGAAGAATTATATTCTACGTTTTGTATTTACAGCTTTAGAACGACTAGGTTTTAGTGATTACACAATAGAAGCAGAGGCTGTGTTAAAGGATTGCAAGGCTGTAGCTGCCAAAAGACGGAGACAGAGCACCAGACTTGAAAATCTAGGAATACCTGAGGAAGAACTTTTAAGGCAACAGCAAGAATTATTTGCTAAGGTATATTAATTGCTATTGAAAGATTTTTTTTAAGATGGTTGAAATTACTCTTTGTTTTACCTGGTATATTACTATGTAACTTTGTAAAATATTTCATCCAAAAAAACTTTGTAAAATTGGTTTTGTATCAGAATGAAAATGTTTATGGGAATATAAAACTGCACTGCGCGTAAATTCACGCAGGCCGTGAAGTCCGAGAGTAGATACAAAACTGCGCGATATCATTAAAATTTTAGAGGAAATTACATTATTTATTGCAAATTGATTGTGTAATGTTGGTTATTGTTTGTATTCGGGTGCGAGTATTATGTTTTGTTACGTTTTAAAACAAATATCTACTCTATAAATACTTCGAACTTGCGCACGATCAACTGCTTCATCGCAAGCCTAGATAGTTAATTTCAACAAATTTATTCACTTTTACTTTAATAGGCACGAGAGGAGCAAGCGAAACAAGAACAACAACAATGGCTGCTTCTCCAACAACAAGGATTAGTTGGAGCTGAAGGCACACAAGCACCTTACATCCCTCCACCGGTTGCGCCAAAACCCGACGATGATGAGGATGATGATTATTCATAGGAACCTAATTATGTAAATTTAAGAATCTTCGCTTGACGAAACTTTTATCATATGCAATTGGCGATAAAGTAGCTCTTCGGAAGCCCGATGCAACGCTTTATTTTGACATAGGAACAAATTAATCGCCAAAATGGACTATAACAGCCGCCAAAACGCGCTATCGATTTCCCAAACCATCGCAGTAAATTGACGCAATCGGATGCAGCGACATTATTTATTGCCAAATGCCAATGGTAAAAGCATCGCAAGGGCTATGGACTTAGTCACACACGACATTCAAAGAGATAAAATTTCAAACTACTTTTGATATTAAATACAATAAAACCATTAAATGATAGAATGCTATTAAGTGTTTAAAAATGGACTTTCATTGAATATTTTTACGTGGATATGGCTTGATAATGTTTTCGAGTAAGTGCTTGCGCGTGTGTGTATGTGTGTGTGCGTGTGCGTGTGTCGCACGACGATTGTTCGCTCGATTTGTTTCATGGCTCACTTAATTCGAATGGTATATATATTTAACTTACACGTGGTGCGCTCCCATCCTTGATCCCCGAAAGCTAAGCTCAGTGCGTCCTTTGTACGACATGAGCTATTTAATTCAATTCAAAAATATCTATTTCTGACTCCAAGGATGACAGGGCAAGCACTGTTGTATTTCTTTTCGTAGGAAACTGTAGTCTGTAATTACTTTTTAAGACCTTAACCCTTAATTTGATAATGTATGCCCCAACATACATCAACTTTAAAAAAATATTTTGTATTAGAAAATACATAAATAACGTAAAATTATATTTTTATCACCTTGCAACCTAAACAACTTTTAGTAGAAAATATAAAACAGGCATCTGGTATCACTAGTTTTGACATTAGTTGACGAAAATGGCGTACCGGCGGCCGTCAGCTGTTCTCTCCAAGTTATTTATATAATTTTATTGATTATTACCCAGTTTGGGAAAAGTTTCACGACTGAATCCTATGCTTGATATCATGATTATATAATTTGTCTAATAAGTTTGCAGTTCTAACTTCTTACATTGGTGTTATTTTGGATATTAACATGATGTATGCTGTGACATACATTGCCAAGTTTGTAAAAAAATACCCCTATTTAATTTGTATGTCAGGGCATACATTGCCAATTTTAGGGTTTTGCTTTGCTTAGTTTGTATATTAGCATTTTTTTTCTTTGTCTGCAGCAAAAGCTTGAAACTCGTGGTGGTAGAGTTTTAGCGCTTGTCCCTGCTCAAAATGCACCCTCTGATGATAGTGAACATTCTGATATTGAAGACGAAATACGTGTGCACACACCGCTTTTCATGTCCAGCTCCTCTGCACCCTCAATTGATAGCTCTTTAGAAAGACTTAATCTTCTAGATGATGAAGACCCCACCAGCGAAAATGTTCGCCTTACACCAATTTTCCAAAATGTTTAATCAAGCCCATCTCTAGAACCGAATTTTAGTCAAGTACCAGTACTGAGTGATATTCCCTCATTTCCCGCAACGCCTGCAACCCCTGCTACTCCTGCAACTGCTACACTAATTGCACCTAATGCACCCCCTGGTTTGGTAACACCTAGCATGTCGACGAATGCCTCCTCCACATCACGTATTTCCAGAAAAACAAGATCACAACGTCCCACTGTTCATGTTGCTAAACGACCTAGACGAATGCAAAAGTTTACTCTTAGTTATAATTGGAAAAAAGCTGTGTTTCGACATGTGGCTTCTATAGAAGAGGAATTGGAACCTATCGGGAGCGTCACAGTCCTAACTCCCTTGAAGTATTTCTACAAGTTTTTTTCCCCAGACATTTTGACAGATATTGTCGAACAAACAAATACGTATGCAATATCTCAAACTGGACCTACTCTGGGTTTGACTGAAGACGAATTACAGGATTTTTTAGCGATTCATATCATTATGGGTGTTGTAAGCATGCCGTCTTATACTGATTATTAGAGTTTGCGATATAGATACAAACTTGTGGCTGATTTGATGCCACTAAAACGTTATCAACAAATACGTCGTTTTTACATTTTGTTGACAACAATGTACAAGATTCTGACAGATACTATAAAGTTAGACCGTTAGCGCAAAAAATAAGAGACAATTGTTTAGCTCAAGAAAATGAAAGGAGATTCGGCATCGATGAGATGATGATCCCATACAAAGGGACAAAAGCAAGTTTCGTAACTGGCAAAAATTCCCGTAATTGTCAACTAGATTACCATGTGCCTACGTAATTTCTATGTATTTTTTTATAAAAATAAATAATAAATATAATAGTTGTTTTTTTTTTACATACGTAGTCAGTACCTACAGTAATTGGCAATGTATGCCCCTGCATACAACACATTTACGGTTTATATTCTTGAGTAGTTGGCGGTGTATGTTGTGGCATACATGAGTTTTCAGGAAAACCAAGCTTTTCAGATTTTTTTTCAAATTTTTCTATAGTCGTTTTATGTGTATAAATAACATTTCTGATGACAAAATTCAGGTTTTATAGTATTTTATACTTTGCCAAATTAAGGGTTAAAACCTACAGTAATATTTCCTAAGCAGTCCAACGTCCTACGCAGTGTTTTGTAAGTCAAAGTTCCTTAGGGAATTGGCAATGGATATGACCAAAGAGGATAATATATTTTACGGAAAGATATGATTTGGATGTGACAATGACTAAAAAGCATGACATTGGTGTTAAATCAAGTATGTTTACTATTTCTACTGTGTGGTTTCAAAATTGAAATTTATATGATTTATTTTTATGATTCAAGCGATTCTAAATCCATCATTATGAATTCTACAAAATGAGCAAAGACCTACACGAAAAATACAAAAAACCAAAACAGAAAATACTTACAACTACAAATCCGGAGTCATCTTTATCATCTGTAATGATAAATACAATATCATTATTATTAATTCCCTAAAATTTTTGTTTCTTCACTGGTTGTATTTTCCAGGCATCAAAGATAAGAAGACAAGATTCTGAAACCAGACCATCAGGACCTGAATGTCCTTTATTAGCTAAAGATTCGGGATGGGTAGATATACTGCAAAACAACCCAGCGAGCTCTTCTCAGTCAACGGACAAATCCGTTGAAGAAGTACGGCAACTCGTAATTTTGTGTTCCTAAAAAAAATTTTAATTTTTCACGGTAACCAACGAACTCCTAAATAGTACCAGTCAATATTTTTCTTACTCTGAAACATTTACTTAATTTTTTTCCTGTTGTTATTCCATTGTATCTATGGCAGGGAGGCAAATTCTTTACAATGTGCCTTAACACTCTATTTTGATGTTTATATATTTTTCACATAGGTAGATTGCGAAGACAGACCAAAGATGAAGCCACTAGCTATTATGTTTCCTGGTTTATTGCAAGAAGATCCCCAAACATTGCAAGGAATTCTAAACAAAGCAATGTCTACAACAGAAGTGACAAAACATTTGGTGGATCTTGGCCAAAAAGCGAATTTTACATTTATGAAAAAGGCGAATCGCTTAATTCCACCTGAGAAGGTAACGGCTTATTTTCGTTTTCTTTTATGACCAATTGTATGATAACAAAAGTCAACAGTTATGTAGGTATCTATCTATACAAGAATATTCCGTACTTAAATCATTTTAGAAGAATGTTTAATTAGAAACTCCCCTACATTAAGTTTTTTTTTATTGATAAATATTAACTAATGAAAATGTAGTCAGGTAAGAAGACTAGCTTAGGAACAAAAGTGCTGAACCCCTTAGGTGATCTGTTATATGTTCTAGGGCCGTAAGTAAAAATGCTAGTATGTCCGGGTAATATTACGTAGGACTTTGTACTAACACGAATGATTTCTTAACAGTACACACTGATTGTATTGCAATACAATAATCATGCATTAAACTTCATATATCGGTCTTAGGATAAGTACCTTGAAATATTATTTCTAATTTTACATAATGCTTAGGTGCTCTAAAATATTGCCTTCGCCCGCATGAAAAGTCTTTCCTGCTACAAAAATCCCAAGATCACTGTAGCGATCCATAGCGCCATCTGTACGCCAGCGCCGTCTACTTAAAAAATCAGATAAAAATTCAAATATTTAAAATGGGAGCAAATTACCAGGATAGAAAGTAGCTAACAATAGTTTAATTCAATCACTTTCCAAATATTCGCGTTTATAATATTAGTAAGATAAGAAGTAAAATTGCCCAATGCACATACACATGGTCGCCGCCAAGAATATTTTTAGGGAGGTGCATCTGCATCTGGTGTTAAAACCTCTGTTTTCGATAGTTCTCATTGTCATTCAGATATTTTTATTGTGATTTGTTCCGGACAGGAGTGGGCACGTGCAACTCCTCTCAGCGCCCATGCACATACATCATTTCATTAATTTGTTGCTATAGTGCAGCCATCCTGACTATAGGCAGGCTGATAGCCTGCTATCAACCCTGTCAGGTTTAAGGGAAAGATTTCCGCCACTGGGTAGATTTTTTTTATGGCGTCATAATTATTATAGGTTGAATAAAAATTCAATTAATTATATTGAGAGCGGCACACACACATGATATTTTTTTATTTGTATGCGGCATGCACACGCCGGACGTGATTTCTCCGGATATATACTTAGTACCTATTGCGCTCTATTTATGCACATGGGTACTAAGTGAAATTGTAGGTATTGCAAATTATTATTCGCTTGGAAATAAATAGTTACTTACTTTAATTACGAAATAAGATAAAAACTTTTCTAACGATTAGTGTCGTCATTATGTATTGTAAAATCCTTTCAGCAATGGCTGGAAAGCGTAACTGAAACCAGCAATTCATTTAGTTCTATTAACTCTCCATCGCCAAATGACTGTGAGTATGTGAATGTAATTTGTTTTTCTTTCTAAATTTATTCATATCCATGCATACTCTGTTATCATAAATTAAAATATATCAGGTGTATCAAAACGTAAAGAAAGGTCTAAGAGAAATTATGATAATGCTGACAAACTAGAAGAAAACTTTTAAAGAAAACAACACCAAATGTAATTGTGTATTAAATGAAAAAGTAAACAAGTCTTTTATTTATTATGCATTCTCAATTTTATATAACGCTTAATCATTATATATGTTAAGTTTAAATTTATTTTAGATTACTATAAGAAGAAACTTCATTAAGCGTTTAATTTGATAAATTGAGCAAAAATTTTGCAAGTTATTTATTTTTATGACAAACAAATCAAGCAAGCAGATAGTTTACACATGGTGTTTCCCTATTTTATGTATACGGACAGAGATACGTACCGATGTAATAAAAGTCTCTCACAACCATGTACCTATGGCGTATTAATCTCGATATACGGGTCAAGTAAATTAAGTTTTTCTACTCGTTATGTAGATGGATTAGTTTTAATTATGGAGTATATCTTAGATTACTGAGCCTTATCTTCAAAAACGTACATACAGTACAGATCGGAGACATTTTTGATGCGAGATGCGGCAATCCGTAGTTGCAATAAGAGGGTTCGATTGCAAAATGTTAGTGAATGAGTTCATGCTGCAATTTGGTATGATTACCCGTGACGATCCTGTTCCTAAAACGCTCAGCAGTACCATAATCGATATACTTTCAGTTTTTACTAGCGACTCGAATTCGTGCAGTGATGTGACTTGCACCAGCAAGACGTGTGGCAATCCGCCTCGAGTGATACCACCATCAACAATTCGGATATTACATAGTGCAACAGAATATTTTCATATGGCATAATATTTAATAAATGTGCTCCATAAATGGAAAACTCATAACCTAAACTAGTCTTAATGCCGGCATAGGAATTTAATTTGTTACAGACCCGAACCAACCACTGGATTGGAAGATTGGTAATCCCGGCATAACAATCCCTTGCCTCCTGTAGCTAAAAAGACATTTGTAAGCCAGATTTTCCTCGCGTTGAATTACTTATATCTATAGTAGAAATTGTTTGATATTTCTATAAATAAGAATTGGTTATTTTGACTGTCATTGTCCATGAGGCTGACTGTAGGTTCATAATCAGTCTATAAATGCGTGAAAATAATACTAAATAATTGTAGTTTAAAAATGGAAAATATTTATTGACATAGGTACTTTTCAATTCCATTAATTCTCACCCTCAATGTTGATTTCATTAGAAATCAATTCAAAATAAGCTTTGTATCCTTTGCAACTAGGATTATTATTTTTCGTAATGTGATTCATACTTTTATATAACTGCTACTTAGGTATATTTGAATCAAATGTTCAAAGAGTTCATTATGCATTTTAATAAATCTTCAAAATTTATATTCGTTGACGAGGAGCTTTTTTTCTAGCTGCTCTAATGCTTGTAGCATTTAAAAACGCATTACACGTACGTAAGCATTTTTGCATAATTTGCTATATGCGTTTTTGCCAAGAAACAGTTAAATAGATTTACAGCAGTTTTCAATAAACGAACCTTATCTCAATCATTAATCCGATTCCGAGTATGAACCAATCAAAATAACTCGTTGTAAGTATGTCAAAAAACCTTGATCATTGGTCCATTTTTGAGATAGATAGAAAAAAGCGATTGGGATCGTTTATTGAAAATGGCGGCTAATAGATGTGTTGACAGTCTTTTATCAAATCTAGCTATCTTTGTCATGCATACTAGACTTTCTATATTAAATACATGCATAGTAAAAATGTAACATATCTAATTATATTTAAATAAGAACGAGCCACGACCAAGCTACAGTTAGTATGTCCATTAGAGGGTTGATATTCATTGTAAGGCACGTGCAACGCTGACGAGTGTTTTTTTTTAGATTGGTTACCCTTTCAAGTCAAGATGCGTCGATTGTTAGTAATATGAATATAGTACTTAACATAAAATTTCCTAATAGCCCGGCCTACTTAAATATTTTACGCGCGGTAAAGCGTCGGGACGGCTAGCGGCCTTGTGCGTATGAGGGCTTAAGGAATAATTTAGCATGATAGATTGTACATATTCTAGTAACTTATGATTACAAAACTGAATATTATATTAATACAGACAAAGAGGGAGACACACGTTTCTGGTTTTAAAATATATTACTAGTTATGTAATCAAGGATTCGTCCAAATTGATACTTTGCCACGAAGGCGAGCTCTGCTTAAATTGTTCATGTATCCATTAGATATCTTATTCTGAACGCACCCTAACACGGTAGAATTGTTACAGTAAGGCGCGTTGGGGTAAGATCGTAGGAGGTGTAACATCGTATAAATGAAATAACTTGCAATTGTGTTATAATTTTTGTTCTTAGACAACACTACCTGTGGCCCCATCTTATTCCCTACGTTCCACTAGTTCACATGAATGATTCCGTCAAATAAATAATGTTTACGGTGCTAACAAACAGAATATCGGCATTTCGTCGTTCCCTGGCAGATCCGGATTAACCCCATGCAAGAATTTGCCTAATTTTAATTTAGTATTTCCTGTTTTCAATTACTTTTGTAGTTATATAGTATCATAATGGAAATAAATCTTGTGACTTGTTTATTCAAATTTGTCGAAACACCTATATTCCCTGAGATCCGATCTTCACGCATACAATTATTTGTCGTTAAAGAACGGATAAAAATCGTTCGATTTAGCACTTGTAAAATATTGCAAGTTTGTGTCAAAATTTACACACGAAAACGTCTGAACTCAGTAATTATGTATTTTTTTATAGCTCATAGGAATGATCAATTTTGTTTATTTGTTATTTATTTCCACGTATATGTACTATTTCTTCGAATATTTTTAAAAATATCTACAGTGTCAATCGTGAGGGGTAAGATCGTATGCCTAGAACTATTAAAAAAAACAAAGTTCGCTTCTAAAAATATCTTACGAAATTTATTAAATTTTTGAATGTTTATAAATGACTATCTAGATCAGAATATACTCTTTTATGGATTTTAGAATCCCTTTAACATATACGGTTTTAGAGAGTAGTCCGAACTATACCTGTGAAGGTCCTATCTTTCTCACACATTTCTAAAAGTATGGTACTTTTTCAAAGCCTTATAAAACATTAACTGTTATATTTAAGAAATTTAAAAAATATATACCATTTAGTATATTTAATAACATATAGCTAAGTTAATAATTCATTATGATAACTTCTATAGAATTTTTGTAAAAAAATATTTTGAGAACACTGTTTAACACGTCGAAAAAGCGTCCGATTTTACCCCAACGCACCTTACAAAAATAAATGCATAACTTGCACTAAACAGAAAACATGACAAAATAAATAAATAAACAAGAATGAATTAAATGCATCAATGAAGGCATTTCGAAATACTTATGAAATATTGATAAATATATCATTCGATACTAAGACAACTTTCAAAATAAATACCCTATAAAAATGCATATTGCAAAAGATTTTCTATATAAAATAATCTGCTAATTCTATAATTACATTGCAATGGTATCTATTTCTTTACAGTTTTTTTTTTACAAAGGTGTCAATGTTATTTTACGTTTTTCATTATGTCCTTACATTCGATTTGATTCATAAACATAGGAAATGAATTAAGCAATATCACCTTCACATTAACTATTCAGTAGAAATGACAAAGCTACTCTGACCCATATATCTCGTTATATAAGTATATTGTCAAAGGCGAATATTGAAAACTGATGCGTCTCCATGTGTAAGTCGGAATCCATAAAGAATTCCAAAAATTCCCTTACACAAGTTTTTTTTGCCAATATGCACATGACTACTGGTTAGGTCATAAGAATAAGCAAAGCACAATTCATTTTCTATGTCCATGATTTATATACAGGTAATTATATGTGCGTATAATTAAGGAGCCTTTTGAGATAGGCAATAAATTTAATATGCGAAGTTACACCGACGGTCCTATCAAATTATAACACGACATACTCGATCATTGCCTATTTGATTTGTACATAACAATGAACAATTCATAGATGTATACGATGGAATTTATCGAGTTACAAAAATGGAACATCCCGTGCGATTGTTTCATCTGTTTAAAGTGTATATTGTATACGAAGTATGTACTAAATGTAGACTTGATTTAGACACTTTTGTAAAAAGTGGCTCCTCTATTATACGTATGTCACTTCTTGGAACTATTTCCATTTTTTAAATATTAGTTTTTTATTTTTTAATTACCTACTTGAATGCATTTTCTGATTATGCTATTACAAAAATATTTTCTTTCTAGTATTCATGCACAATAACATATTATAACTAGTGTTTTTTTTTTACAATATACAAAACGTAATAGTAGCAGCATTGTTTACTAGAAAAAATACAACTTCAGTAATATCTAGATCTATAATGCTTATTACATAAGGGATTTTATATATTTTCCCATTGTCATATTATAACACAACCGCAAAACCATGAAAGTTTGATTTGTAATTATGTATCATTAATATTTTTCTAGTAAATTAAAATTAATCCTCCAATAGTAAGACACAGACTTTGACATGCAAAAATATCATACAGTACGACATCGAAGGACCCTCGAGTCTCGACGCGACGGGACGGGAGTATTGCGTGGCGCGAAGCGCTGTAATACGCCGCGGCCGGTACTCGCTACGAATCCTAACTGCTTTTTAGCAAGAATGTTTATTACTCGGATGAAGACCAATTTTTTTTCAGCGGACACGCCAAAATGAACCCACTGCACCTGGTGGTAAGTAGAGTGGGGTCTAGAATGTCGACTCACGAGAGACGATTACCCCTCGACAGTCGATACAATTGTGCCGGCCTGTTGGAACCGGATACACACAGGTGGATGCCGGAACGCGATCTACTTAGATGTGCAACTATGGCGGGTTTTAACACCTTGTGTACGGTGGTCGCTATCAGGGTAGATATAAAATATATCTTACCACCAAAAAAATTCTGTGACTCACTATCTTGGCTTTTTGTAAAGATCAAGAGCGATAAAGTACTGTATGTATTTTGATACTATAATACTATTCGTCAAGTAACCCAAACACACCATAGAAACATCATTATTATCTATTGACTTAAATAAAATTAGCGACTAATATCTATTTAACTTTATACTAGATTATTCTTACACAATTATTGCATTATTAGATTACAACAGGTCGTGATTTTACCTATTCATAATTACGATAACAATAAACAAAATTTCCTACCGCAATAATGGAGTGATTAAAGCAACTGTTTTATAAATAAACGGGATTTCAAAATATGTCAATAGGGAAACATTGAACGAGCCGGTTCAGATTTGGTAAGCAGCACACCGCCGAGCAACGCGAGCGCCGCCGCCGCGAGCAGCCGTCACGCGCGGGGCGCGCGCAGCGGAGCGCACCGTCATTGTGACGGCTTCAGAGCCGCCATCTTGCGCCCGCGCGCGCGCGCCTCCTGGCGGGACGTCGTGTACTCGAACCACAACACGTTTGGTATTAAAGTTGTATCTCTTATCATCAACATTTCACAAAATTTTCTGAAAAGGCGAAAACATTCACAAATAAAGTGACACTGATCGTAAATGTAAACCCAGGTGTTTTACAATGCATAGATACCATCGTATTTCTACCGTCAACAAGTCTTTGCAAGTATTATTGTGTTTCTGTTTAAAGGACATTGTCACTAGTAGGTAGGTAGATATAATTATTGGAAATTCCGAGGTTTAACATCTAACACAACGGAATGACGAGCACAGTGATCTTCCTTGTTATGCTTTGTAATTGAAAGTTTAGGTGCTGATGGTAGTTCATGAGCAGTCGCGAAGCTTATCACAGGATAGCAACTGGCTCATCAAGTCCTCCAATGGTATAAATATATATATAATCATAATATACTTACAATGAAACCAACTGTGGAAACAAAGGCGTAAAGACTCTGTGTACCAATGCAAACCATATGGTTGCAAATACAAATCCCACAATGGCGCCAATCACAACTTGAGAAGTAGTGTGGTAATGGAGATATACTCTACCAATACTGACTAGTACTGCTAGGACCATACAACCACCAACAATGATGACCCGCCACAATGCTGATATTATACTGTTGTTGTTTATGTGATGCAATCTGTAATCATTAGAGAAATCATTATTTTATTCAAAGGATGTATGCAAACTATGACACACAGAATAGGGAGAAGGGTTAAGGTTACTCTTTTCCATCTGCTCTTATCCTATCCCAATGTAGAGTTGGCGTAACATATTTTAGAAGTTTGTTGCAAAACGAATTTAGCCTAGTTCTTACAATTGGCATCCTGCCAAACATCAATTCCTTCTGGGGTAATCAGTTGGTATTGAGACCGACCAGATAAACTTACATAATAATCCTATTATGCATCCCTATGTATCATTTTGTACATTATTGTATGTGCAACAGAAAATAATACAAAAAGAAGCCTTCTGAAAATATCGTAAGGAAACAGGTACAAAGGTTCATATTGATGACAAATTAAATATATATCAAATACTTCTTTCACAACCAGGATAATCAAGTTTCTTATACAAACTTTACTGACAGAATAGGTCCAAGATAACAGATCAAAGAAACATTTGTCTTTTAAGCACTTACTCCGAATCTACAGAATACTTAAATGATGCTTTTGTCAGTATAACCAGCTAAGATACTGCTTTTATTTGGTAATAATATAATCTCCGCCGTGTCATTACATAAAGCTGAAGTACAGTTTAGTCCAATTCAGAAAATTGTCACACTCATAGAAAGTACCCTACCTTCCTGTAAATGTACCAATTCTCTGAATTTGACTAATAATTCCAAAAATGTACTACTGGAGATAAGACTTAACATCTCATGTCTCAGGATGGCGAGCGCAGTGGAATACCAAACAATACTTTGTAATTTAAGGTGTTGGAATGTGTTTATACTGTTTATGGGCGGACATATCGCTTACCATCAGGCGAACGGCGAGCTCTTCTCGTCATAAACCAATAAATACAGAATAGATAGGAATCCAACAGTATTTTAGGCAACTTTTATCTCAGAAACTGCCTTACATATGAATCTAAGGGGTCATAAACTACCAATTGTTTTGTTTTTAAATTTATTACTCCTCTCAGATTTATAACTTTTGTAATTGATGTTATTTTGCAGTATTATATGATGAAAAATGTAATAATACCATATTATATAACATTATGGTACAGAATTGCTTAAATATCATACCATAGGTTTACTATAATTCCTCTTATATACTTATCATTTAAGTGAGATTAAGTATACTTAACTATAAAACTTACCTAATTAAAACGAAATATAGTACATATATGCCAAAAAACCAAACAAACTGAGCATGAGAGGACGGCATTCCATATTCATTATACAAATGGCCCCGTGCTAGTGGTCTAGATTCACATATTGTATGTTTCAAAATAATATTTAATACTTCATTTACTAATGTACCGAAGAAAAAGGCTATCTGAAAACGGAAAGAAATAGAAATTACTATCAAATAACAATTTCAGTTTTTTTTTAACCTATTTTTTAAATGTGAGCAGTAACAGTTTCGAAACACTTACAGTGTGTAGATCTCGACGAAATAGTATTAGTGCAACAAATCCAGCGCCAATTCCAAAGGGTGACAAACTTATAAAAGCAAAAAATTTACCAATCCAGTCACCTGAAACGTCAAAAAAGCACCGTATAGTACAAACAAGATATTCATCAAACACTTGAAATTTACAAGCATTTCCACTTATTACCTTTAGGATATTCAACTAAAGTAAGAGCCAGTGGCTGCCATTCGATATCACCATTACTGTGCAAAAGATTTCTTATTGGTAAAGTGTCTTCTTCCATTTTATGAACATTTGTCTGATTTCGTAAGTAATAACAAAATATTTATGTAGTGTGTATATTCGAATGAACTTTAACCATCATATAAATAATATTCTATCGAGAATTACGCCACGATTTCCAACCTTATTCTTTGTTCAAACACAGTTCAACACATTCAAAAATCGGTAGCAGAATCCACAATTTTTGAGTTGAATTTAGACAAATTTGTCAGTTCTGTGTTCGCAATTGACGTTTCACATTTTGACATATGATGATAATGTATACAGCTACTTACATCCGGAAATTCCGTTTCTAAATTCAGAATCTGAATACAGTTCCTATAAAATTGGGCGTTACCTCACATAGATGCTGATTTTTTCTGTGAATTTAATGATACTAAATATTAGATTCAATTCAATTCAATTCAATTTTTATATTGTGATTCCATCGTTGTATGTATCAGATTGATCAGAATGAATGGCGTTGGCGCAGATTATGTATCGAGAGTGAAACGAAATGAAACCAGTTCCGGAATGTATTCCGTTTCACTCAATTTATATGAGAAGCGCTAAGGGGATGTTTATTTTGCATTTATAAAATTAAAAAAAAAATTGCATATATTTTCAATTTACTAAATTTATATTTCGATGTCCACATGGTATATTGTTTTTATTTATGCAGACGGTAAGTAATTTATTTTCAAACAATGAGTGAACATTTCGCATGGAAAATGTTCACATTATATTGTTTGATTGTATAAATCGTATATGAAGCGCGAGTATAAGATAAGTGGACTAAGACAGTAATTGCGTGAAAGGTCGAAGTGACATACAAAAAGACCACACATGAAATGGTAAGATTATATAGCAAAGGTAGCGGATTCAAAATGAATAGATTTTGCTCAGAGTAGTATACGCGTGCGGGTAATCAAAATGCATGGTCCGTTATGGAAGAGATCTTCACCCAAGGATAATATGTTGCATTACATAGTATAAAATATTATCTATATTATTATATAAAGCTGAAGAGTTTGTTTGTTTGTTTGAACGCGCTAATCTCAGGAACTACCGGTCCAAACTGAAAAATTCTTTTTGCGTTGGATAGCCCTTTGTTCGTGGAGTGCTATAGGCTATATATCATCACGCTATACCCAATAGGAGCGGAGCAGTAATGGCTAATCTCAGGAACTATCGGTCCAAACTGAAAAATTCTTTTTGCGTTGGATAGCCCTTTGTTCGTGGAGTGTTATAGGCTATATATCATCACGCTATACCCAAAAGGAGCAGAGCAGTAATGGCTAATCTTAGGAACTACCGGTCCAAACTGAAAAATATCTTTTTGCGTTTGATAGCGCTTTGTTTGTGGAGTGCTATATGCTATAAGTATATCATCACGCTGTACCCAATAGGTGCGGATCAGTAATGGCTAATCTCAGGAACTACCGGTTCGAACTGAAAAAATCTTTTTGTGTTGAATAGCCCTTTGTTTTTGGAGTGCTCTAAGTTATATATCATTACGCTATGACCCAATAGGAGCGGAGCAGTAATGGCTAATCTCAGGAAATACCGGTTCGAACTGAAAAAATCTTTTTGTGTTGAATAGCCCTTTGTTTTTGGAGTGCTCTAAGTTATATATCATAACGCTGTGACCAATAGGAGCGGAGCAGTAATGAAACATGTTGCAAACACGGGGACAATTTTTTAGTTTTGAGAGCTTCCGTTGCGTGCGTTGCGTAAACGGTTAAAGTTATGCAACAATGATGTATGACGGGATTGTTCCTCTTAAAAAGTTGTAAAAAATATATTATAAAACATAGTCCCCCGCTGCATCTGTCTGCCTGAACGTGTTAAACTCAAAAACTACCCAACGTATTAAGATGAAATTTGGTATGGAGTCAGTTTGAGACCCTGGGAAGAACATAGGCTCCCGGGAAACCATTACTTTTATAACGGATAACTTTAGCCTCAAAAACTTTATAACGCGGGCGGAGCCGCGGGCAAAAGCTAGTTGTAGTATAAAATAAGCAAATTACAATTTTGAAAAGGAATATGACCTCTACAATTTTTTCCACTTACGCACAAAATCAAGAATTAATAGTAGTAATTGTTAATAATATTGTTTAAAAAAAATACGTAGCCTTTTTCAAACTGCAAGCAATCGGTTTTCAGAATCCTAATTCCATATCTGAATAACGGATGTTTGAGCCGTCTATAACAAGTATGGTCTGTTTGTTCTTTTCTTAAATATTCCTGGCAACACTGATTCCCTTTCAACTCTTTAGTCTTTGCCTTCATAGGTACCAATCGTTCTTTTGTGAGTTCGTCGTCAAAATAAAGAGGGCAAAAATTTTATATTTCATAGAAATTTAAGTCCAAACTAAGCAAATACAAAATGGCAGAAGCAGATGTGGTGGATTTGGATTTAACTATTGATGATTTAGTGCCAAAAAGCCCTGAAAGGTAATCAGTACTATTAATTCTTGATTTTGTGCGTAAGTGGAAAAATTTGTAGAGGTCATATTCCTTTTCAAAATTGTAATTTATGCACTCTAAACACACGTTGAAATTATATAGATCTAATATTTATGGAAATGTCTTATGCTAGATTTTGATAATAAAACAATTATTAGACGTACCTTGACATCTGACCTAAATTTTTTGGTTTGTGTGAATTGTGATCAATTGATGCACAGTGAAGGCAGATGATAAGAAGTCGTCATATTACCTTGAGTAAGTTCAAAACATACAATCTTAATTCCTACGACTACTATTATTGGATTTAAATATTTTCTGGTGTCTATATTTTTTGGAGTCTGGACTATTTCATATGTAGATATATGAATCATTAACGTAGAAGACAAATTATTTTCTAATAAAATCCGGGCGAATTTTGTATGAATGATAATCTCAATCTGTATTTTGGTAATTATTTAATAATATCATGGGGTCTAATTTTTGATTTCATTAGAAAGACCTTTCGTGCAGTGTCGTAAAATTAGCTTAAATATTAAAAATGTTATTTATATATGCTAATACCCCATTATTGTATCCAGAATTGTCTCTAACTTAAGACAAAGTAATTGTATAAACTTTATTGTTCAAGTTTTACAAGTGACAGAGTATAAGTATTGTTACTTATCCTTCTCTTTGAGTTATATTTTTCACATTTTTATATGTCTTAAAAATGAATGCCTATGAAAACACTTATAAAATTAATCCCCTTCAAGGGTGAGGCTCAAGACCAAAGCCACCTGTAGTTATTATTAACTATGTTACACTTCAAAGAAAAAAGGTAATTAAATGTACATCTATATAACAATACAATATATTCCTAAAGTTGTGACAGTTTGGAAATAAAAAATGTACCATAATAACAGTGAGAGCAGAAAAATTATACACAAGATGTTGTTAAAAAAAGATGAATATTATTTAAATTCTTAAAGTGAGAACCAGTGTAATAGGCATAGATTAAAATGATTAAAAAGACATAAATCACAAAAGAAATTAAAACTGTTTTTGCATTAAAGTTTGATTCTTTGTATGTACAGGAAATGAGATTTTAATGTCATTAGTTTGTTATTAAATTGGGACTTTTAATGTAACTATAAATTAACCATTTATGAGCATATTATATGCACAGCTGTGTTTATACAACTGCAAAGAATTTTAAAGTTATTTTTTAATAACTTATATTAATTATTGTCATATTAATACATCTTCCTTCCTATTGTGCACTGCAATAGGTTACTACAGGGTTTTGGTTGGTATATCAATGAGCCAGCTTGATTCCTAACATCTTGCCAAGCTTAGTTGCTCAATACCAGGCCATAAAACTGGTGACCACAACATAACCATCCAGGTTAACTTATAAAAATATTGTGAGTAAAACTGAGTAAAGTGTTTGAATACTGTGATCATTTCAACAAGCATTACTATATGGGTATATATAATTTTTTGAGCTGGTTCTCATTGCTTTCATATAGTTATTAACATAGGTGGTAGTTGTATTTATAATTGGCAAATGTGCAGTGTAAATTAAGAAAATCACAATGCTTAAAATTTATTTCAGTCACAACTGTCTTTTTCTAAAATACCTATACTATAAATATATATACTAGGAAAAGTTTACTTGACAGATAGAAGATTTAAAGTAAATTGTAGGTAAATTTTATACTTAGGTTTCTATACTCATTGAATAAAAGGTACTGTTTCAACTTTATTGAGGGTTTGTTGGATAAGGGTTTTAAAAATAAATATATAGAAAATAATTGTATTCTCCATAAATATTAGGTACAATCAGCCACAAAAGTTGCTAAACAAAAACAAAACCACAGAAATGGCAATTATCTTAATCATCAAATGGCCTTCATCAGTTCCCATTACATATGTCGCTGATCACAATTAAACTGCAAATATTGGTGTTAAAAACAAGGAAATAAAAAAGGGCTGAACACACTCATAGTGTAAATATTAGCATAGACACATATTTTTAGCACATCATTCAATAAACATGGTATGTAACTTACACACACACATTGGACATTTAGTCTGAAATGTTGATGCCTTTCTGTGCATGTACTTAATTGTAAAATTTCAGTTTTTAAATGTACTTTATTTAGAGAATGCCCACCTGTCTAGTGAACTTGGTTTTATTAAAAATTACACATGAAGGATTTATGAAAACAATTTTATTTATAATGGGATTTCCGTACAATTATATCATTATTCAATAGAATACTTGTCGTGTGAGGAAAGTCGGCGACAAAATTGTGGCCGCATGACGTTTTATCGACCAAAGTTTTGTCCACAAATGATATTGTGCAACAAGAAATCATTCTAATTATTTTGTTCGGTTATCCTATTTCCCATATATTAGAAAAATAACAAAAAATAAGATAATTGACTTGAAATTATTTTTAAACACAAACTGTGTAAGATATATTAAATAATATATTTGGTATAGTAAATAAATAAACATTAGATCTCAGTGCACAAATCGAAACTGCGGCCTCTCGTTTTACAGCCGGTTTATCGTCTACTGCACCACGATGTGTCAAAAATTAATAGCGCGCTAAAAACGGTACGGTATATAAAATTGATTCATTTCAGCCCTTGAGTCGTCCACTGCTGGACATAGGCCTCCCCCATTGAGCGCCACAGGGACCGGTTCTGGGCCGCCCTCATCCATCGGACTCCGGCGACCCTGACCAGATCGTCGGTCCATCTCGTGGGGGGCCTGCCTACGCTGCGTCTCCCGGTTCGTGGTCGCCACTCCAGAACTTTTCTGCCCCAACGGCCATCAGTTCTACGAGCTATGTGCCCTGCCCACTGCCACTTGAGTTTCGCAACTCTAAGGGCTATTTCGGTTACTTTGGTTTTCCTGCGGATCACCTCGTTTGTGATTCGATCCCGCAAGGAAACTCCGAGCATAGCCCTCTCCATTGCCCTCTGAGTGACTTTCAACCTTCTGACAAGGCCCATAGTGAGCGACCACGTCTCACTTCCATATGTCATCACTGGCAACACACACTGGTCAAAGACTTTCGTCTTGAGACACTGCGGTATTCGGGACGAGAAGATGTGTCGGAGCCTCCCGAACGCTGCCCAGCCGAGTTGGATTCGACGAGTGACCTCTTTCTCGAAGTTGGACCTACCTAATTGGACTGTTTGTCCCAGGTAGACGTACTCGTCGACAACTTCAAGTGTAGCGTCTCCTATCTTGACAGGGGTGGGTCTGACATGGTGGTTAGACATGACTTTTGTCTTATCCATGTTCATTCTGAGACCCACTTGTTGGGAAACGCTATTGAGGTCATCGAGCATTGCGCTAAGGTCTTCTAGGGTCTCAGCCATGACTACGATATCGTCGGCAAATCGAAGGTGAGTCAAATACTCGCCGTTGATGTTGATGCCGAGTCCTCTCCAGTCCAGAAGCTTGAAGACGTCTTCCAGTGCAGCGGTGAACAGTTTCGGAGATATTATATCTCCCTGTCTCACGCCACGCTGTAGCTGGATAGGTTTCGAGTACTGATCCTGGAGGCGGACTGACATGGTGGCGTTTTCGTATAGGCACTTCAACACTTCAATATACCGATAGTCAATTTGGCACCTCTGGAGAGACTGAAGCACTGCCCAGGTCTCGATCGAATCGAAGGCTTTCTCATAGTCCGCAAACGCTAGACAGAGGGGCCGGTTATACTCCTCGGACTTCTGTATAACCTGCCGCAGCGTGTGTATATGGTCTATGGTACTATAGCCTTTTCGGAAAAATTGATTATCCACCCCAAAAACGAAACCATTCCTCGAATAATATTGGTTTTTGACGAGTCTAAGGCAAACACGTAACAAATCCAATCTAATTAGATGGTAATTAGGCTAATACCGTGGTAAATGCGTTTACTTGAAAAGTATTTAGGTAATAAATATTTATTGTGAAGTTTAGTTTTGTTTTGCCTTTAACATTATATGTTTTTTACCAAGAAACAACCAGCAAATTAATTTAAATATTATATGCAAAATATTTGGCTGACTAATCAACTTTGCAATCGCGGCTACAACCTTGTATTTTTTCGCAAATGTATGACGACTTAACTCTATGGCATGTTTAAATGTGAAAGATTTATGATAGCAGGATTTCATTATTTTCTTAACCCGTCATGACTTGTCAAAATTTTATTTTCAAATATGTACAGGTAGCTGAATGTTTGCCGCCAAACATTGACAGCTACGCGTGTGACGGAAAAATAACCTTATTATGTAGTATATAAGGTTATAATCCCGTGACACACGCAAATGTCATGTAGCTGTCTTGGCTCGCCGGCGAGCCACGAGAGACCAAGAGTTAAAGTATATATATAATATTGTGTAATAAGTTTTTTCAAATACTGTCGAAAGTAGTAAACAGACAGGTTGGTAGAACGCAACTTTATAAGCTGATTATATTAATGTTATAAATCATATTATTAAGGCCCACTATTAATAAGCACAGAAAGTAATATGGCATGAAAAATGGTACATGGTAAAGATAATTATTGTATTATCCTTTTAAGGTAACTAGTACTTCCTCTGTGTTTGTAGCCGCTTTAGGTAGTTTCTTAAGTACTTCCTTTTAACCATGTATTTAATAAACCTTGAACACTCCCCATATTGACTTCCTGACTTTTTACTATTTTCAATTGTAGAATGATTACTAATTAGTAAGGCTTTGATTTTTGAATAAGAATTACTTTTAATACCTATCCTCCTTTTCCCGCATCTAACAAAATCAATGAGGCAAAAAAATATTTTGCTACTAAAATTAGAAAGTCTGGAGTAATCATCCAAAAACAAAATTATAGTTGTATGTATAGTTTTAACTTTCAATTTATAGTACATAATATTAACTTACATTGAATAATTCTAATCATTGATATTATAAGCAATAACTTCTTATTATACCTTTAGAAGATAAATCATGATAATTTTTTATCTTATTATGTGCAGCCTGGCTGAGGAGAAAAAAGAAAGTGGGAATAATCTATACAAATTTAAAAATTATAAAGGTGCCCTGACTTTGTACGATGAAGCCATTAAACTTTGTCCTGAGAATGCAGCATACTATGGAAACAGATCTGCATGTTACATGATGCTTGGAATGTACAAGAAAGCATTAGAAGATGCACAGAAATCTGTTTCATTAGACTCCACATACACAAAAGGATACATTCGTATAGCAAAATGCTGTTTAGCATTAGGTAATAATTACATTATCTTGCTGCTTATTACAATTCTGTGATTTATTTATTTTCAAGAAAGGAATCAATATTCCCTATACCTATGTGAAATTTTTCATATTGGACAATCCATAATGATATTTAAAGTCTCAGTGCATCTTGTTATTGTATTACATCATATGGAGTTTAAATATTGCCAATGAGAAATCTCATGGAACACCCAATAAATTCGTCTATAATTTTAAAAATACAAAATGTACACAATATCACTATTTAATACAAAGCAAATATTATCTGATTTTGTGGTTACGTTCAAGTTATATAAAATATAATTAGTAAAATGTTTTGGTGTAATTGTGATTTAAGGTGACCTATGTGGAGGCGAGCAGGCGGTACGTCGCGCGTGCGAGCTGGGCGGCCCCGAGTGTGCCAGCAGTGAGAAGCGTGCGCTGGAGTCGCTGCGCCGTCTGCACGAGGACGCGCAGCGCGCCATGGAGGCTGGCGACTGCCGCCGCGTCGTGTTCTGCATGGACCGCTGCTTGGATTATAGCCCCTGTTGCCCTAAGTAAGACTATTACTTATCTATACTTATAATAAATCTGTAGAGATGTCAATTCTGTACATGAAATATATTTCCAAAATAACTATCAGGGGGTGATTAGGGATCGATACTGATGCCAAAAATGCAATTAGTAAAATTTTTGTCTGTCTGTATAACCGTTATAGAAACAAAAACTACTCGACGGATTTTAACGAAACTTGGTACAATTATTTGTTATACTCCTGTGCTGGTTATAGTATACTTTTCATCACGCTACAATTAATAGGAACAGAGCAGTGAAGGGAAATGTTGGGAAAACGGGAGAAGTTACTCCGTTTTTGTGTTAAAGCTACACAGAAATCATGTATGACGGAAATGTTCTCCTTAAAATTATGTAAAAAATATACCACGACAGCATATGTCTATCTTTTATGGTTGACTCACAATAACACGTGTAACTCCCGATAGCTTAGCAGTTCGAAGCTCTCTCATTATATTTGTCGACTCTTACGTTTATAACACTCTCAGTCATCCCTAATTAAAAAAGTTAACATTATTAATTATTCCATAAAAAAGAATCATAGAAATCGGTATAGAAACACCAAAGTTATACATGAAATACGCTAATAATAAGCCATCATGCGTGAATACTGAATCATGCTATAAGGATTATTTTTGTATATATATAAGGTCGCGAACGCACAGACAGGCGGCTTGCTTGGTACCTAGAGGTTAGCGAATCACCTAGCGAGTAGCTTCGTAAAACGAACATTCTCGAACGTTCGCGACTGGCTCCATTTTTGAAGTCCGAAATCCACGCGGGCGAAGCTGCGAGCGGAAGCTAGTGTTTCATAAATCTGATATTTTATGATGCTAAGTATACTCCCTGGATATACAGGGTCATTTTGTAACCCTAGACTTAAATTTAACTGCGAGAAAGTCATCTTGAAAGAAGCAGTTTACTATAAGTTACTCTAACCTAATTCTAAGTCATTGATAATATTATGCTCACGCACACGAACGAGTGATGCACACTCGGAGCGCAAGGGTAGTTCGTCGCACCGCGCGCGCCGCGCCGCAACCGAACAGCTGATGTCGGCGCTTTAACTACCTAGGGTTTTGTGTCGTGCCACATCACTCAATCAACAATTAGACCAGCAGCGACGACGCTACGCCGACGTTACAAAAAGACACATACCTAAACATCATTATCATCATCAGCCACATAAAGTCCACTGTTGAACATAGGCCTCTCCTGAAGATTTCCAGACGGACCTGTCGAAAGCTGCCTGCATCCAATGTGTTACCGCGTCGTTTATCAAGTCGTCTGTCCACCTTGCAGGTGGACATCCAACGCCAACATAAACATCACGCACTAATCATCACATTTCATTAGAACCATATTTTCTATGCTCAAACTATCATCATAAGCAAATGACACTAATCAAACAACCACAACTGCATAAGTTAGGTACACATAACACATGATTTCCGTAATTTTAAAGTGGTTTCATTCTTTTAAATCAAAACACACACATTCTAATGTAGGTAGTTCATCCATTTTAGTAGATAAATAGGTATAATAAATACGTTCAACGGTTAGATTTATAACACTCATAATAATAAAATATCATTCTGCAAGTCTGGCAATTCACACGAACAATTAATAATGAAGTTACAATCTTGATAATAATTAGGTAATGTGATAGTTTGAGGTAAAAATGTCGAGCGACGGGATACGTCACGGCGCGGCGCGGCGTCCCAATAGGTATCTAAACATGTTTTCAAAAAAGTAAATGCGTTTACCAATACCTAATGATGTTTAGTAGATTGCTTGTTCCTTTAAAGGTGTTTCATACTTCAAAGTATTTTTAATACAGTTAATTTGTGACTACCTCGGTGCCGCAGTTGTATTATAGTACGGATGCTTTGCTAAGGTCACGGGATCGAATCCCGGATCGGACAAAATGATATTGGATTTTTCCATTCAGTACCTATCGCAAATTCATAAATCCACATTAAAATCGTAATGACAGCCTCCGATAGAAACATAATCAATAGATTGTGATTAGTTCAGTTTCGCGTACGCGTCAACGATGCAACTTCGCGATCGTAAAATATTCAAAATGACAAAAAATATTTTTAAAAATAGACTCTATTTTATACACGTTAAGGTCGCATTTAGGGGACTACTTTAAATTTCTTTGTGCCTGACCGACCAACACGCGACACACGAGTTTAGCTAATTCCACAAAGTAGCGGCAAGGATCTGGAGTTGCCTGATGTCCCGATTTGCGCGGGATGTCCCGATTTTCAGAATTCTGGGGACGTGACCCGTTTTGCACCAATAAAATTATTAAAACCATTAAGTATTATGAAAAAATAAACTACGCATTCATCACTGTGTTGAGTGCGACAATGCAATCAAAATAGCACGTATCATCTCACTAGCGCTGATGGTACAGTTTTGTTTTATTCGCTTGCTTAGAGATGCGACTACCCGGCGATCTGTGCTTTGATGTTAAAACAGACATCCAAATTAAAACACAACTTTAGCATGACTTGGCAGTGATATTTTTTGTAAAAACGCAATACATAAAACTTAAATTAAAAATAAAATACTTGCTTTTTTTATGTCCCGATCTACAACACTAAATCTCGATTTGTTTTACCTTCTTGATTTTAAACAAATTGACCCTGGCAACACTAGTCTGGAGGTACACGATATTTGACGAGCCAGAGTTTTACACTAACACGTGCCCTCGCAGTGTTACCAAACTTTTTTTTATTATTACCTTATTGTGCAATATCTTGTTTATTTTATACCCTGTATGCCTATTGGAAATGAATGATTGGATCCAAAATCTCTATTATACTTTATTACTTAAAATAATGTTTCAAAAATACTAAAATATTGCTGTGTATTATTTTAATTAGGTAGACTTTTCATTAATCATTTCATCATAAATCATTACTTATTTTATTTTGTAATACAATTGTGTGTTAAATCTGTTAGAACATCATGTAATAAAAAAAAATCTAATAGAATTTTTGAAATGCTGTGTCGTTTTAGCAAGCTTTTTGGTAAAAATGTTTATACTGACAACACTGCGAGTTTAGGCGAGAAAGAGTACGACTATTGTATTGAATAATCGCGCGCTCTTCGGAGTCTCGGACTCGGTCAAAGACTCGGACGCGTTGCCATAGTGTCTATCTAGCAAAGAAATGGTACAGAAAGCATAATATGACGTTCGGTAATGTCTACGTAGTCTTCTTTTAGATATTATGACAAACCGAAATATTAATGTTGGAATTAAAATAAATGTCGGAATATCATGTAGTATCTACAAAAGATACGATACCAATAGATTTAAATCTTGTAACTTTAATAATTATGTAGGTAATTTTTTTGGTAAGAAAACTATTTTATTAATGAAAATAACGTTTATAATTGACGAAATATTTTTTGTAGTAATTAATTATTGACTCAATGAACTGCTGCAACCAAGTCAGTGAACGTATTAGGGGTTCATTTGTGAGCTGACCTTCTGAACCCTATAGGTTCGGTAATAATATCAGCTGTGACGTAGTTCATTCACTTCAGTTAAGCGCGCTAAGAGACAGCGTGATCAAAAAACCATAAATCTAAAATCGGGATTATTGACGTAAATATTCGTTACTTATGAATAATATTTTGCACGGTGTTAGCAGAGGTCACCACGAACCTGTGGTTTCATTTAGTAACGCAATGTCGAAATGACTCTGTATAAATTGTTTACTCAATTCTAAGTACAAAATTAATAGGATGTACATTTATTTGGTTATTTCAGGGCGAAGGTTACAAAAGCCGAATATTTAGCGATGCTTGGGCGCTGCCAGGAAGCCCAAGAGATTGCAAATGATATATTACGATTTGACAGTTTTGATACTGAAGCTATTTATGTTCGAGGGCTTTGCTTATATTTCGAGGTGAATATTAATAGTTATTGTGTTATTATAATTTATCATTGTCCTTTTCAGTTGTAATAATGACCTTTTACATGTTTTAGGATAAAGACGAACAAGCATTCAAGCATTTCCAGCAAGTTTTACGTTTAAATCCTGATCATAAGAAGGCTATGGAAACATATAAAAGAGCAAAACTGCTGAAACAAAAGAAAGAAGAAGGTACGTTTTTTTATACATAGGAAGGCAAACATAAGGCCTAATGTGCCAAACTCACAATGCCAACGGAATCGAATATATCATGTAATATAATACACACTATTAGATGATACTATTATTTCGTTATACATATAATCCTAATGTAGCAAAAAAATGTATACAGTTAATCACGTTAAATAATTGCAATCTGTCGGTGACTGACAGGAATGTAATAGTCCAAATAGTAATGTGAAATAATGTGTAATGTATTTATAATTTTACAGGAAATGAAGCTTTCAATATGGGACGATGGCAGCAAGCTTTAAATCTCTACAACGAAGCATTGGCCATTGATAAGAATAACAAAACCGTAAATGCAAAACTCTATTTTAATAAAGCTACTGTGTGCTCAAAATTAAGTCAAACTAAAGAGGCTGCAGAGGCCTGCACAGCTGCTTTAGAACTTGATGAAAACTACGTCAAGGCCCTTCTCAGGCGAGCCAAATGCTACACAGAACTTGGTGAATTCGAGGATGCCGTCAAAGATTACGAAAGATTATACAAAATTGATAAAAGCAAAGAAAATAAACAATTACTCCATGAGGCTAAATTAGCTCATAAGAAATCCAAACGCAAAGACTATTATAAGATTCTTGGTGTCGATAAAACTGCGTCTGACGATGACATCAAGAAGGCTTACAGGTGAGTTTTATTATACAGGATGTTACATACTGGGAATGTCAACAATAAACGTAAATATAAAATGTACCATTAATTACTAAGGATTAAGGTAAAAAAGTAATATGCCTCTTAAAATTTGGAATACAGTGTCGGTTTTCGGGGGTGCAGGGGCTAATGGGGCAACCGCCCGAGTCCTCGCGCGGTGACTTAGCTGAGGACCTGTTTTTTAACTAACGAAGTCCCTTCAAGTACGAAATTGTTGAAAAAAGTCGCTGAATTTTTTTTGCACCTATCTATATATATAAAAATCAATTGCTGTTCGTTAGTCTCGCTAAAACTCGAGAACGGCTGAACGGATTTATCTTATCTTGGTCTTGAATTATTCGTGGAGGTCTAGGGAAGGTTTAAAAGGTGAGAAAAATTCGAATAATTGCCGGGAAAATCCTCAAAACAGCATTTTTCTATTTCCCATACAAACGTTTTCTAACTAATACGTAGAGTCAATTTGAGCTTTATTGCTATTGTATAAAGTTCACTGTTGTCTAAGCAATGTAGGTGTGTTCCTAACATCAAAGCAGTGTGCGTTGGAGCACAGAATATAATAATGTAATGTCGCGTTCTGAAACTCAACAAAAGTGATATCGCAGACCCGACTAAATTGAACAGTCACAAAATTTAATATATCATTAGTTATTTGGTTGGCTTCACGATATTATTTCTTTTGTTTTACTTTAAAATGCATGTTTTCGTTATGGACAATTTTTGAGCTACTTTTGCATATCTATACTTATAATAAATCTGTAGAGAGGTCAATTCTGTACATGAAATATATTTCCAAAATAACGGGGGGTGATTAGGGATCGATACTGATGCCAAAAATGCAATTAGTAAATTTTTTGTCTGTCTGTCTGTATAACCGTTATAGAAACAAAAACTACTCGACGGATTTTAACTTAACTTGAGTTATGATTTCTTGTGGCGATTCGGGCTTTTTAAAAAGTGTTATAAATGAGAATATATATTTGATTTTTAAAATATATTAATACAAGTAAAAGAAAAGCCCGGTGGACTCGACCGTCCACACCGAATACAGGCAGAGAACTGATTTACATTTATTGAAGCGTACAAACATTAACTCTTATCTCTAAACTTAATTATCTTGTTTGTTTCTTCTTGTGTTTCAATTACGGCGACGTAACTCTTGATACAATTATTTTTCATACTCCTGAGCTGGTTATAGTATACTTTTCATCACGCTACAATTAATAGGAGCATAGCAGTGATGGAAAATGTTGGGAAAACGGGAGAAGTTACTCCATTTTTTAAGTTTCCGTCATTTCGGGTGCAACCTTAATGGTTAAAAGTTCCTTCGATTTCACCAGGATCCCATCATCAGACCCTGACCGGACAATCGGACCACCTGCATACCACCATAAATTAAAAAAACATCCCGACAAATTGAGCACCTTCTCCATTTTTGAAACCCGAAATCCACGCGGGCGAAGCTGCGGGCGGAAGCTAGTAATCTATACAAATATCAGGCTTGTAGGCTTTACAGACTCCGCCCTGTGGAATGGGGGCGTTTGGAGAATTCCACCACGTTATCCCCTGCCTGTCGTAAGAGGCGACTAATAGGGGCCATCGGGGGGTCGTCGGCGGGCGGCTGGGGGCTTGTCCGCCCTAGTGCATTTCTGTGCATATTTGGACATTTGTCGGTTGACCCCCCGGGATGGACGGCAGTGTGTAGTTGGCCTCACGCTGCCGTAGACGCCGAGGGCGTCCGTCGGTGCGCGGGACACTTCAACGTCAGAGGAAGCCCGCAGCCGTCCCTAATGCGCCGAAGAGGGTCACCGCGGAGTTTTAGCTGGTAGGCCGTGCATAGGTTAAGTTGTATATAGGGTTAGGTACTCGGCCCGGCGGTCGCCCGAAGGTCACCATCAAATCCGGGCGGCTCAACGCCGGGCAGTAAGGCACGGTTACCCCAGCATAACCGCTCAGTCGCCCCCCACGAAGGCTGGGCGGTAGTAATAAGGCACTTTCTCCGCGAAAACAAAAAAAAAAAAAAAGGCTTTACAGACTATGATTTGCGCGTGTACGTGTGCAGGAAGCGCGCGCTGGTGCACCACCCGGACCGGCACGCGGGCGCCTCCGACAACGAGCGGCGCGAGCAGGAGCGCCGCTTCAAGGAGGTGGGCGAGGCCTACGGCGTGCTCAGCGACCCCAAGAAGCGCGCCAGGTACGACCACGGACACGATCTCGATGACGACGGCTCCGGCATGGCAGGTTAGATATTACGTTTATTATATTTTACACTAATCATACATTTTGTATGAAACATTGTTCATATTGAGGAATATTTCTAAGGTCACTGTATCAATTCTGAAAATTGTAACATAAATAATGAATGCAATTTCATCCTCGACTATATTTTATTATTTAGCTGGAACCACAAACAAAACAAGTTAAGACTGAAAAGAAATTGCGTATTTTTAGGCGAAATATAAAAATAATAGCCTTTTAAGCTTTGTTATACAACTAGTTTGTGGTAACAAAGATTTTATGAGATAATTTTATAATTTTAGGAATGGGGTATTTCTAAAAGCGTAAATGCTTAAAAATGCCGCTAATGAACAAAAGTTTAGCCTTTCCCACGTTTACGCTTAATACTTTCCTGTACCGTATTCATCAATAATGGTTCAATGGCTTAGACGCAAAAGCGTAATATACCCACGGATACTTTCTAATCTGTAAAATTAAAACTAATATTGCCAGTTGATTGTGCCTAAATGGTAGATAACATTTTTAAGGTTATTTATTTTCCTTTGAGATTTTAACATAATGTATGTATTATTTTCAGATATCGACCCTAATGTTGTTTTCCAAACATTTTTCAACCGCGGTGGACAGCATTTTAATTTCCACTCTGGGGGAGGTGGTTTCCCTGGCACCGCTTTTAGTTTTAATTTTAGTTAAAACTTTGAATATTTCTTAAAAAAATCGAAAACATTCGCTGTAACGTATTATGCAAAATTAACGTACACAGTCGTGTAAAATTAGTATAAACAATCCGTAGAAAATATTCGTCATTCCATGACCGCAGTCATTTATTGCGAAAAAAGAAAACAAAAAATTTTCATTTTGTTTTTGTATGGTAATATTACACAAGGACTCAGGATTACTAAATGGATGTTTATTTAATGAAAATAAACTCACAAAATATGGATGTAACAATAAAGCTTTATAAAAACTAACTTAGTAGTAATTATACCTAATGTTGACTGATTTGATTTAAGTAACCTTTTTTTTGTTATTACCTTCTTTAGAGGATGGTAATTTACCAAACGTACCATTACCCTTGCCTAAGAGAATATTCTACAGACTTTTCAATCATAAATTTACAAATTGTTATATAAGTACAAAATTAAGGTAACGTCACATCTTATTGTTAGCTACAGACTTGCTGGCGATACTGGCCCCTCATGGTGGAAATCCATATTGAACGCGACCATTTTGAATACAATTCGAAACTGAATATGAGGACTTTTGGCAAATGACATGTAATTAGTATTAAGTTTGTGTGCATTGAAAATGTTTTGATTCCAATATATTCCGAAATCGACTTAGTAGATAGGTAGACAATATTTGATCTCTAATTTTTTTTGAAATGGTTACCCAAACAGTCTTTATATGTCTTTACCAATATCTAATAACTTTAACATATTTTACATAACAGCATTAAAATTGTATTAAGTTTTACCCTACCCAAAAAAGTTTTGTAACTAATTATTGTAAAATGTAATGAAAATCAAAACCAAAATTAAAACGTAGAAGCCAACCAAATGGACACAGTAGATTAACGTTCAATACAATTAATATTAATATGGCATAATATAAATCCCTAATAATCATTTTGTCTTTTTCTTACATAATATTCACATGCTGCTTCAACTTTTAGTGTTTACAATCGCATCAGTTACCGCAGAAATACCTACTGCACAAAAAGGTAAAATAAAAGCCTTGGAAAAAAAATATAGGTATTTTTATTTCAGGAATTCAAAAAGTAAACATTCAAAAAATATTATATAAATAGCCTTCGTAGAAAATGGTATTTTATTTTGTGGACTAAGCCGTTTTCTTTTTCTCCTTTAAATAGCTCATTGCTTTGTCACCAGGTTGTCGTTTGTTTGTGGTTTTGCTATCTATACCCTGAAATCTAATATATTTTTTTTATGAAAAGTACAATATTTACAAAGCATTGAAATATACAGTCAGACACATAAGTAACTACACAAATTTAAAACTTCATGTCGTGTATACTCGTTTTATTTTACGAGTAAAAAAATACTGTAAAAAAAAAACCTGTGTAGATTTGAAGTTCCGAATTTTTTCGAATGGATTGAAAACCATTCCGAAAGCATTTACCATTACGTAGAGTGCTTAACATTATTTATTACACTACCTAATTCATTTATATTTAAATGCTTAACATAATTTTGACAGAAATTTGTTTTAGGAATAGTTTTTACCTTATGTGCGACAGATTGGAGCAAGGGAAAAATTCTCGCCTAGCGCTTATCTAGCCTCTATTATGTATATTAATGTATGATATAGGTACATACTTTTTCATTTTAAACGGTTTCTTTTTTTCTGGCTTTGGAGGCTGATGAGCAGTTTTAAATGTGAGTACATATCGCTTAACGATATCGACATTGACAGTTGTATTTTCTGGATACATTCGTTTTTTCCAAAGTTCTCTTTCATCTAACCACATTCTTTGATATTCATACGACAATAACCATTGTATGCGTGATGGACCTTCCTATAAACAAACACAGTTATTATGTATTCATAACAATTGTTTATAAACTACTAAAGTATGACTTTAATATTGTTGCATCTTCTACTCGTATAAAACCTACGTAAAGTATTATCCAACCAAGTCGAACTCCAAGCAGAGGCGGGTGTACCTATTGCGCAGCGTGTGCGCTGCACACGGGCGCATTTAATATTTATATAAGTAGTAGTATCAAATTTATTAAAGATTTCATTATCTCCTAGGGAGCGCGAGAGAATTGATTGCACACGGGCGGCACATGAGCTATATTACACATAAAGTCTGCCGACTACCACTAGGCTTTTAGTAGAGGTAGGGCGGCAAGCGGCAAAAACAAATTCAGGAAATTTTATGAAGTATGCCACATCTAGCGGCAAACAAAGCGACGCATCTGGGCGGTGCGGCAAGCCAGCAATCAGCGCCAGGAGTGGGCCTGGGCCTTTGGTTACTTAGGTGCGCAGTGGCCCAGTGCTAACCCAAACAATTAGATTTTTTTTATTTGGACAGTAAATGCAGCTATTTTAATTCTTACGCTTTCTTTATTACGAAAGTTACGTAGATAAGTACCGTAAGTGAGCCACATCTTTTTTATGACAATTTATTCAGATGCTTATTAAGAATGAAAATTCTAGAGAACCAACTGACTTAAAAAGATGTGTAAATACTTTTAAATGTGAGAACCGGCTAACATTTTCCCATGATTTCCCCTCCGCTCCTCAATATACTTATCTACATAACAAACCTTGAACTCACTTTTTAGTACTTATATAGGTACATCATTCATGTTGCAACATTCATTCTACTTCTACATCAAACGGCGAAAAATTTAAGCTTATCTACAGTACTTATAAAAAAAGAACAGGTCTCAATCCTCTATTACTTACCATAAACTTCCAAGGTTGGGGGTTATACTTTGGAAAATCTGATGATATAATGTTATGTACTGGTCTACATTGTGTCGACTTTTCCCATTTCATACCAGTCATACGGCCCATCTCGTAAATAAAGTATAAAAAATTTTATGTGTTAAATATTCAATTCTATTTTAGACAATTCAAATCAATTTTAGATTGTGTCCATCAGTCAGATGATGATTTTTCGAAAAAATAATTATAATGTCTGCAACAGATGAACAGTAAATATTGTATTTCCCAACGGAGAATATAAAAGTAACGCCTGACATAATTTTAACCTGAGATTTTAAATATGTGGAAATATTTAATGTCATAAATAAAAAGTGTATTATAAAGAGTTTTATTACGTACGTGTTACCCACTTACATATAGGTAAGTACCTAATAAACCTAATGTCGGCATAGATAGGTAGGTATGTAAATGCGACAATTTGTAGGTACCAATCATGATCTTACAAACTGGCTACAATATAACCACAGTAAGCCTATTACTCAAACTTAGATGTAATGTTTCCTATCATTCCATCATCAACGGCATTAACTATAACATCCATAATGCCCCCAGAGGTAATTCTAGCGCGCTCGGTTACCGCACCGAATGCATGCCCATGCACCGGGGACATTTGTCGCTGTTCTAGGCACAGTTAAGTGTGTATGCCTCTTGAATACCAAATTCACATTGACGTCTATAAGGGCTCGCGAACATCTCGCCTCCGCCCAGCCTAATATAGTTCCTTCTCCTTCCCAGCTACCGCTTGAGGGCTGTCAAACCGGAGGATCGCCTGTACACCGTTTGCAGGGTATCCCCGGTGAAAATCATAGTGGCTCCAAAAAAAAAGCACCTATAATGATGGGTACAAAACCTGACGAAATATTCTATTGTTTACTATGGGAGGAAACTACCAAAATAAAAAGATAAAATGTGTTATGTAACCTGACAATATATTCTATCAGCTATGTTCTCATAGACCCCTATGAAAATTTTGCTGTCAAGCTAATATTTAAGTACTTGCTATCAAACCCCCATTTTTTGCCTACACCAATGTAGACCGCCGTCAAACGTCCCGTGGACCCTTGATGGTCTACCTGGACCACTTTGGGAATCAATTATCTATACGAATAAGTCAATGTATACAAATATCTTTCCTAGTTATCCCGTTACAGCGGTAGATCTCAAGTGTTGAATTTACTTTTAGTCTAGTTTTCGTACAAAACCACTGTTATCTTTATACAACACCCTTTCTTACCCCAGGATATGTAGTTTTGGTCACAGCTAATGAAATGACGTAATCAAATGAAACTAGAGAAGATTTTTATATTTTTTTTATTTAGTACATAAGCAGAAATCACGGCAGTAATTTATCCCACCCATGTACCTGAAACAAAAATTATCAAAATTATAAAATGTACGTAAAACTAAATATTAATTACAATAATATTATAAAATTTGTATGCCATAATAGTCCCCCTATTTTAGGAAAAACAGAAGGGTGGAGTAGGCGTTTGATATACCCCCCAATTCTTTACATTATTCTCATGATAAGAAAACGACTGCCTCAGGGGGTGGTTTAAATGATACAATAAAAATTAATGAACATTAGAATCTTCTGGGTTTTATTATAGAAATCAAAAAAATTGTATTTGGGTTTTAATATTGCACTGTGAATAAACATGAATTGTTTTGTAAGCTTATACATAAGTAAGAATAATAATAAAGACAATGAAGTTTCTTGCATTTTTTCTCAGACGTCAAATCTTGTTATGAAGTTCTTTATTTTTAACCAAGTTCAAGAAAATGTTGCTCCCCTTTTGTAGCCAGTAGCACAGCCTATATACACTGTATGCTAGCAGATAAATGCTGTGTCAGTATCTCAGATTGAGCAATACTAGTTTTTTTTTACTTAATTTGATATAGGTAGGTTAATGTAGTGTACACATGTAAATATAATACTAATTATAATTGTTTTTTATAATGAACTTACAAATCTTTTGGAGCAATGAAAGTGTGATAATAAATAAAAAGACATTTAGATAAATATACTGTGAAAGAAAGAGCATAATCCATAAACAGTATAAAAAATATATTTATATTTATGATTTGCACATTGTATAACCATGAAAACTTTACAAGACTACCCTTATTTCGCAATCAAATATTGATACTAAAATAAATAAAAACAATGTCACACTTTAAAAGAAATAATAATTGTTACAAAGACCATGTAATATCTATTAAAAACTAGCTTCGAGACTGAACAAGTGAAATGACCAGACACCTGCCCATTATGTTATTCAGTTAAAACATTTTTCAAGAAACTTGTAGAAATATACACAATAATAATTACTCTGTGTAACACAATACTTAATGCTGTTCATGTGATTATGGTATTGAAATTCTATATTGAACAATACCATAACCGTGAAGAATAGTTGTTATGTTTAAAGCACTTTTGTTTAATTTTGTGGAAACTGGTGACAGGTGTAGTCATATCCATGTCTATAGTAACACGCACTGACAATTTTTTTTTCTTTCTAACATTGTTTAAAAGTTGTCTCTTACTTTAAGTGCGCTGAACTCCCAAAGTATCAATTGAAATTACTATAACATGTAAGTTACAGTTTTGATTCAACAGTCACTCAATTTAAGATTTTAAAATTGTGAATTCTTAAACCAACCAAAATATTGTTAATATATCAGAAATAGTCATATATTAATCGAATTAAACAAAATAGCATTGACATATTGGAAAACATAATGTCATTTATTTGGGTGCAAGTCACACTGAAATTGCTTACCTAATTTACTTTTTTCTTAATTCTTTTTTGTCTAAAGAAATTACAGTACTTATAAATAATATTATATTGGTCTGATATTGAGAAAATGAAAACTTGAACTTTCATATAAACTTTAACAAGCTATTAAAAGTATACTGTAATGAAAGATTTAATTAAGAACTTGGACAAAGACTGTACTATGCAAAAAGCTATCCATAATAGGTAACATGAAATAATAGCACCAAACACCAATTAGTAAAGACGGCATTGAACTTCCCTTTAGTAGCTTCCTCAAACTTGAACATTCAGTCTATATTTTACAGTGTACAAGTCATTTTAAAATGAATGATTAAACATTTATAAAACTAGTTTACAATCAAAGTAAAAATAACATTATAGAAACCTGTTTTTTTTTTCATTATAAATTTTGAATAGAAAGCTTCTTAAAATACGCTTAGTGTACAGACTTAGTCTTGGTCCAAGGTAGTGTCTGTCAACACATTAAGCTGAACAATAAGATCCGACACATTGAAATGACCTCGTGTTTTTTGTTAAGATATGTTGGTCAAAACCCTTCAGATTTGTGATCACACGATTTTGAATACTATATTGCCAGCACGTGGATAAAATTGTGCACCATGCTGCATGCAGTTAAGTTAACTATAGACGCTGGCACATTGTTTAGCTGCTGCTAAGTTCATCGTAAATGATCTATGTAAAACGAGGGAAGGAACATCCAAATGAGCAGTTTGTTTTTGACACATGATAAGTACAAAATTAATCTCAGGAATAATACATGGCGGAACCAAAACGATGTCCACAATATTTTCAATTTGATGTCTAGTTGTAGAGTGCTTGTTTAAGGAATAATAGATAGTTAAATGAATGATTAATACGATTTAAAAATGTTATCGGCATCGTTTGTAAATATAGCAAGTAGATACATGTCTTCGCCGGCGAAATCGACACAATAACAAACAAACCTAGTTTTAAATTTTAAGGTTAAGTATTGAAATCAAGAATCACATGTTTACGGTTACAAAACTAGATGATTTTAGTATCGAATTATAACAATTACATGGCTTCGTAGTAACCTGACGAAACAGCTGAATGTTATGTATGCATTCAGAGTAAGTATTTATCTCTTGACAACGTGCAAAATATCGGTACAAATTTACATACCATTTATTTGGACCTCGCACGCATCTTCCTCCTTTTGCGCTTTAGCCTTCGCATACGCTTCTTACGCCACTAAAACAATTCGAAAGATAATATTAATTACAATATAAAACCAATCAACACGTACTATTGCACGAAACATAAAACAATCATTATATGCAAAAAGTTAAGAATTATAGAAAATACCTTGGCTCTCATGTTCCGAAGAGAGAAGTTTTATTTAACTCGTATAAAACGAGTCAATGCGTTGCGTGATTATTTAAATAATGAACGATAAAATTCCGACTGTCGTGCGCTACGTCCAAGATTAAAAAGGAAGAACGACGTTTTGGGTTGCCGACTTACTCTACCAATTTTAATGTAAAAATCAGTGTTGCCATATCTTTTTCTATTCATACTAGGAAATTCCCCAATTCCAATTTGGTGGGATTGGTTGTATCGAAGGAAATTCCCGTTTCCACATAACACGGTAGTGTTCTCTAGTTGTTTGCCAGCTGCTATCCTGCAAGTAGTAGTAACATTGGCTGAAATTATATAATACACCAGAACTCGTATTGGAATCCAGAAACGGAATTCAGAATCTGAAAAAAGGGTGCTTACCTTACAGTCATGCCATTTTCCATCTTGATATTTCAAATATATCCATAACAATAAAAAAATATGAAAAAGAGCAAAACTATACATCATAAAAAGTTTCAATATTCCCCCTTTTTTTCGCTAAAAGCAGTTTTTAAATAATACTAATAAAAAACCTCGCTAGATAAACTTTTGCATTAGGCTTGCGTGACATGTCATGACATAAACTGAAAGAGAATTATAATATATATGGAAACATAAACTAACATGATTATATTAAAAATGCATATTTTATGTTATTAAATTCCAAGTATAGTGCAGATAGACAATAATTTATGCAGACATACGCAGCTTACTATTTATTATTTTTTGTATATTTATCATACATTTTCGTTAACAAATTTTAAGACTGTCTTTTAATCGGACTACAACAGATACCTCTTCAATCATCTGAATTATTCCGTATAGATAACCTATTATAGTCTGTGGATTGAACTAATTGGACTGAACAAAATGAATGCCAGGGTCGACAAAATAGAAATAAAATTATGACATTTATTTGACAAGCCCGACAGTACGCAGCATTCGCGCCAAAATCGTGTAGTTTTAAGTCATTTTATGTTTTTATTATACTTTAAATTCATATTCTAATTATAGTATTTTCATGCGGTAAGTACCTAGTTTTGAATATTCATTAAAGTGATCTTATTAACCATTAGTAAATTCAGGAGATGACTATGTTACGGTAAATTAAAACAGGCACATCAACAGAGTTACCAACATCAGAAATTTACTTAATGGCGAACTATGTAAATCATACGGGACGGATTGTGCTATTGTGTTTTTACACTCGCATTTAGATTGTGTTTAATTATCGAGTGCTTCTGGTGATAATAAAAACGTATTGATCATTAATATTCTGGTCAATATGGCCAAATAACGGTACTATTCATTATTACACATTACTGCTGTTACTTTAAAACAACTGTTGTGACGCTGTTTGGTAAAAATGGTTACCTCTAATAAACTGTCCGACAAAAAAGTTGTGAAAATGGCTGATCATGAACACAACAACATCGCCGTCGTGCCACAAAGAACACTCTTAGGGGAAGTTAACGAACACATAACGTGTCCTTTATGTCGTGGTTATTACATCGATGCGACAACAATAGTTGAATGCTTGCATTCCTTCTGTCGGAGTTGTATAATTAAACATCTACAAGTTAAAAGTTACTGTCCTGTATGCGAGATGATGATAAATTCAGCAAAACCTAACATAAAGTTAGACAAGGCCCTCCAGGATATTGTGTACAAACTAGTACCAGGCCTTTTTCAAAAAGAAATGGAAAGACGTCAACAATTTTATGCTTCGCGACCTGGAACTGCGGCAGCGGCGACTCCCGAACAACGAGGTGAAGATACCGAGAGAATAATTTTTAGCCCTGAAGATGTTATATCTTTTTCTTTGGAATATGCGGACCTAACAGATGCTGATAGTATTTCTAGCAAATCATCTGACAGTAATGAGTCTCAGAGTTCCCCAGCCACAACAAGGCGGTATTTGCAATGTCCTGCAGTGGTAAACATAAGTCATCTTAAAAAGTTTTTGAGCATGAAGTTTGACATTGATAGCACTCAGTTTGCTATAGACATTTTATATAAAAGAGTACCTCTGTCAGATTATTACACTTTGATGGATATAGCTTATATATTTAACTGGAAAAGAAATGAGCCAATGAGATTTTTTTATCAAATTATTGATTATGTGGCTATCAGAAATAGGTTGTTTGATATCAATAGGAAAGGTTCTCATTACCGTGATCGGAAATCAAGCCCTGCTTCGACTGAAGATACAAATGTAAGCAGTCCTGCACCACATTTAAATGACCAAGGATCAGAAGCTTCATCAGGTACAGACAGTCCAATGCCAGATGATAGTTTAAAACACTCTGGGGATACATTGAATAAAATAGATAAACCGGGACCAGAAAACAAAACTTTAGAAAAAAGTAGTAGCTCGCACATGTCACCTAAAAAAAGTGATGAAGATGTTGAAAAATCTCAGTTTTTGAATTCATTTGAATTAACAGCTAAGAGCAACTGTATGCCTGTTAAAACATCACCGAGTAAAAGCAATATATCTGAAGAAAAACCTACATCTTTAATTGAATCAACACAGAAGAAACAAATTAACTCGATAGAAAAACTACCCAAAGCTGAAGAAAAACTTTTAGACAGTTTAAAACGAAAGAATCCAACATGTGCAGGAACACCTGAATTGAAAAAATTAAAAGTAGAGTTGGAAAAAGCAAAAATTTCCAACTATATAAATAATTCAAGTTCCCAACAGTCTTCTTCCAATCAACCTGAAAATAGCAAAACTGAGAATACTGGAGGTGAAAAGAAAACTGATGGAATATCCAAAGGACCACAAGTTCCTCTAATACCTAGTAATAATACTCCATCCACACCTGTCTCTAAAGAGATAAAGCAGCAGCATCAAGTTTCTACTCTAAAACAAGTTACAGAGAGTCCTGTGTTAAAGAGGTTGGTAACTGTCCCTCAAAATACTTCATCACCTAAACGGAAACCACCTAATGAAATGACTCCATCCTCAGTTCAAATGCCATCAATGGTACCTAAAGCTGTTTCACCATTGAAACTACACATTCCTAAATTGGAAACCCAAGGTGACAATATGATCTCTAAACCTGTGGAGACTCCAAAACCACCAATGAAAAAAATGCCAGATCTAAAGCCTAGTGGTCTAACATCTCAAACGTCTCAAGCCAAAAGTCCTACTGTTAATAAAGTGAGAATGGATCTTTTAGCAAATAATAGTGATCCTACTATTGATAGAAGCAAAATTTTATCTCAAGTAAAGTCATCACTTAGTGCTCAAAGTTCAGGTCAGAGTTCAGGGGATCCCCTAAAATCTTTGTTTGATTCATGTAAAATCAATATACCATCCTCATTATCCATAACATTGACTGATCAAAAATTAGACAATAGAGGATCAGTAGATGCATCTAATGTCGATGTTAAAAAAAACATTGTAAACAAAAATATAGCTGGTGCAAGTAACATCTCCTCACATAAGGCACCAAGTCCTCCAGTTCATAATTACATAGAAATACTAAAATTACCAGACACTGATCCCAAAAAACAAATGAAAACCGATAACACTTCTGACATAAAGTGTCCCCCACAAAATAAACCAGAAGGCACTACATCACAACCTAAGTTTCTGAATAAAAGTTCTGAAAGTTCAGCTAAGGGCCCCATACCGAATTTAAAACCAATTGCTGACACAAAACTAGTTAAACAATCAGGAAGCTTCGCGGCACCAATAACTTTCCAACAGACATTTGAACAGCAGTTACAGTCTATGCAATGTGACAAAAAAACTAAGTTGCCTAAGAATAAAACTCAAGTTCCTAAACTTGTGCCAGCGAAATCCCTTGGTGCAGTTACTAAATCGAATCATCCTGTTAACAAACCAGCTTTAGGTTCTACATCCACCACAGAAAATAAAACCAGTGCTGCTCTAGATTTATCAACACCACATAATGTTCAAACTCAACTTGGTTCCCAACAAACTTATGATAAAGCACTAGAAACTATGCAAACTATAGCAAATTTGGCAAGAAAACAGAATATCCCATCTAAAGGATTATCAGTATCAATGCCACATAATAATGTTTACCCCAGCATAGCCAATAGGACAATGACAACAGGTGTTAGTCCATTGCGTCTTCCATCAACAAGCAATATGAATCAAATAAAGATTGACAAAATCAATGCACTTGCATCACAAACCATAAATAATAGACAAGATACACAAAGTAAAACCAACCAAATGAAACTAACAAATAGTGCAACTCCAGCAATTTCCCCATTAAATTATCAGATAGGCTCTCATGCACCTGTAAGTACAGCACAACCATCACCAAGGTCTCAAACACGTTCACCTAGTTCATCTCCAAAGTTAGTAATAGCAGAAGAGAAGCAAAGTGTCAATTCATTAACAGATCATACCATGAATCAATCAAATCAAATTACTAGTACACAATTACCAAATCTTAGCATACCGAAAAGTGAATCTCCGAAAGCGTCTCCAGGACCATCAAAATCTGGTTTAAAACCAGTCAAACCACTAACATCTGGTAAGGTAGCTGGAATATGGCAACCCTTGACACCAACAATGAAAACAAATCCAGCAATGAGTTCCCCAAGTGATTATCTTTCTCAACAAATGGCCAGACAAATGGAGGTCAATGCTTGGATTAAAGCTCACAGACAATATGAATATATGAAGAACATGTCAAGTATAGCACATCAAGCTGATAATGATTTTAATAACCAAGACAAACAATGAATTAATATTGCTGACTAACATTAGGATTTAAAAAAACAGCTATTATGAATGATCTACTCCAAAATCATTTACTTTTAAGGCTCTCATATTTGTATTGTGTATTTTTATTGTTTTATATATAGTATTCCTACTGTTATTCATAATTTATTTTTATCAATGCTTCACATTGTATTGATTGTTTATTTATTTCTATTATTACTAGAATGTACAATAAATTAAATTTGAGATACATAGCTTTGTAATGTGGTAAGTATGATACTTTAATTATATGTGTTTTTATTAAAAAGTAACAATATAAATTTAATAAAATAAAATTGTTTTTTTAACTAACTTGGGACTGCCTGATATTTGGGACCGGATTTAGATCCTTAGGACAGACTTCGCAAAATCAAACAAAAAAACATCATAGTAATAATAATGCTTAGTACTCAAATTTTAACGTAACCTATTATGTTATATGCTTGCACGCATTTTATAAAATGTATGTAGAGTTATGGTTTTAAAGATATAGTATGCAGGTTCAAAACCTAAGGCATACAACTCTGATTATGTGTTTATTGTTTCAATATGTCAATAATAATATATCGTTTTAATGATGAAGGATACCATCACGAGGAAACCTACATACCTGGTATTCTTCCAAAAAAATAAAAGCAAGGTATGTGAAGTCTGCCAATCTGCATTAGGCCTGCATAACTGAACTGGATTAAAGTCCAAAATTCTGCTTAGCTAAGCAGTTATCTTTTTGAGTAAACTTATTTTTACAATATTACTATCCACATACTTAGCGCTCAAAAACCGTTAGGTGTTTTTAAATGGAATATGTTTTATGATATATTGGCAATATTAGGTACCTACTTACTCCATACTGGAAAGAAATAAATTCAATTTTGTGTATGCGTACCTTTTTGAATTTGATCGTGTTTTGTGAGATAAATATAATTCGTTAGATTAAAAATAATGAATAATTTGTACGATTGTTAAATATTTAATAACTGTAATTATGCGATATTACTTATGTATGTAAATTATAATAATGTGTTTTCTAGAATAAGCACTGGATTTCGTACTTGAAATTAAATTAAACTTGACATTATTTCGTGTTTTATTTTATATTTCATTTTTAACTGATCGTAATATTTAATAATAGCCTAAATAGGAAAATTAAAAACCTGGCCATGTTTTGTTAAATACGGAATTAATTCCTTAAACTGACAATGTAAACTTTAAATCGAAAAAGCAAAAGTGGTGCTGTCTAAGCAAATTTAAATTTTCCTGCTCAGCTTATAAAATGATGACATTGGAGTTGGATTCATCGGCAAGGATAACCCCCCAGGGCGGCGATAGCCTAGTTGGGTGTAGAACAGACTGCCAAGACGAATGTCCACAGGTTCAAATCCTAAGGGCACACGCCTCTGACTTTTCTAAAATCATGTGTGTATTCTTTGTGAGTTTATCGTTTGCTTTAACGGTGAAGGAAAACATCGTGAGGAAACCTGCACATCTGAGAAGTTCTCTATAGGAATTTCGAAGGTGTGTGAAGTCTACCAATCTGCACTAGGCCAGCGTGGTGGACTAAGCCCTAATCCCTCTCAGTAGTAGAGGAGGCCCGTGCTCAGCAGTGGGCAAGTATATAATACAGGGCTGATATTATTATTATTATATTTTATTATAAAATGATAACTACATAAATTTGGCCCGTGGATATTGGAAACAGGCATGTCGAAATAACAACCGAAATTCATTTTGAATCTGCGTAGATACCAATATAGCTAAACCATCTGACCTTATGTTATAAATAATGACCTCGATAAGAAATCTCAATAACCGTTGAGTAAACTTTATTGAAAATTCTTAATAGGTCCGATGGTAGTCCATTGGTATGGTAGACCTATCAAAGCACGAAGATGCGTGGCGTAATTAGTTTCATGAAAGTCTTAATTAATATATAAGAACATGAATGTCTGCCTTTTCTAGACAGGATTTACCCAGTATTGGATCGAAAGCTTTTAATTTTATTGTAACGTTCATTATTGCATATTAAACTTTAATTTTTATCTTTCGAATTAATTTACTTCTCTTATTTTAATAACAATCATATGGTTAAGAACCAAGGTCACATTTATAATTAGTCTATAAACAAGAGCTTTTTAAAAACCGTTGACTATGCTTTTGAACGTCTTCATCTATTGAATTACTGTTCAAAATTCCGTCGTACCTATACATCTCCTGAATACTATTTTTTAAATGTAGGTACTGACCTACTGCTGGGCACGGGTGTCCTTGGCTACTGACAGGGCAGCCGTAGTTTACCATGGTTAACTGGTGCAGATTAGTGGACTCCATGTTACCTTCGAAATTCCTAGACAAGGCGTTTTTTTTTTTCATTTATATGTACTTAGTTTTCTTTTTTATCCTTAGCTTTAGCAATTACAATATAGTGTAATACGGGGTGATAATTTAAAAATATTTTTACGTTTTCAGATGTCGGTGCAACAAGGAACGATTCCTTTTAAACTACGAAAGAAAACTTATATTAGAACCGAGATTGGTGATGAAAATGAGGACATATCAAATTTGGTTGAATTATCAAAATTGAAGACATCAAAAAGGCATTTAAATAAGAATAAAACCGATACGGAAGATGGTATGTACTCATGCAGAAATCTTGGTACAATATTATGTTGAATCTGTGTATCATAAAAAAGTATGAATAGATGTTAAAACTAAAATTAACATGTTTACAATTTTAGATGGATGTGTAGGAGCTAAGATACCAAGGAAGAATAAAATTATTTCATCTGTTGCTAATGAAAAAATACTTAATGAAGAAAATAACCAGTGAGTATATTACTTTAAAACTGTAAATTTAAAATTTTATTACATTTAGGCAACATTATCACTTCGTTGGATTAAGTTTACTGTCCAGTAGTGCAACAAATACAAAAAGCATTGAGCTATAAAACAATAATCGCAGTTACGTTTAATTTAAAAAAATATTCGACAGTAAGAATTATTTATAAACGATTTGTATATATTTGCAATGATAAATATGTTACGAAATTTGAAAACGTGTTGCGGATTTATCTACTCTGGTTTTTCAGCGAACAAACACCTCTGGCGAGCAGGGAAAAAGAAATCGAGTGGCTTGAAAATTTCCTGACAGAACATGCAGAAACCCAAAAGTCTGCTTCGCTGTATATATCAGGGCAGCCGGGCACGGGTAAAACTGCTAGTTTATCGTACATATTGCAACTACCAAAGGCAAGTGTATTTCTATAAATTTTATATTATTTAAACGCTATTCATAATTAAAATACTTTTGTGTGAGATTTAATTTAATTTCTTTATTAGTAACATATAGCCGAATTTTTTATTTAAATGGAATTTTTGACGAGAATTGTTATTAGTACTAATAGTGCTTTTTATTCTATTAGGTTTAAGGAAGTTGCACTTTCCATACTAATATTATTTCGCAGAGTTGGTTCATATGGGTGTTATTTCGATCTAGGTTTGTGGTTCACGTCACAAAGCTACTATTTTATATAGGGAGACTAAGAAGCTCTTTAGCGATAGTGGGTGCACGAGTGACGCCTATGACTTTCTTGGGAGCCCAATCGTGATACGTCTTTTTGTTACAGATAAAACAAAACTACAAACAAGTGTATGTAAATTGCACAATGATGAAATCAGCTGCCAGTATATACAATAGAGTATGTAAAGAACTTCAACTTCAAACATCTGGTACAAGTGAAAAAGTCTGCTGTGCTGCTATAGAAAAATATTTGAACAAAAAACATAAAATGATGTAAGTATTACAAACTAAACACATATTTATTAACTACGTGTTGCTCGTGGCTTCACCTGCGTGAAAAACATCCCCATTGTCACTAGCGAGTAGCGATCCATAGAGCTATCTGTGCGACGCCAGCGCCACCTAGTTCAAAATCAGATTGAGAAATTAAATATTTCCCACGAGAGCAAATTACTGGAATAAAAAGTAGGCTATATGTTAGTCTAGGACATGATCTATTCGTGTGGCTAATTTCAACTAAATCTATTCAGCGGTTGCTGCGTTTATTTCTCATAAACATTGAAACATTTTTACAATTATTAGCATTTATTATATTAATAAGATAAGATATTTATATTCATAGCAATTTTTTCCTGATATTAAAATTGTTTAATATTTTGTAATTACAGCTGACGTCCTGCGTTTCATCTTATTTATTTATTTAATATTACTCATGGGACAAGAAAAAGATACAAAATTTGTATTAAGTGAAATACAATACATGCTAATGTCGAAAAAATAGATTTATAACTTTATCCTCAAATTAGTTTTAGTCAAGTTTTTGATTTCGGCAACAGTTCTCCCTACTAATGGTAATTTTATCATTTCTATATTCAATGAAAATATTTCAGCCTTTTGGTGTTAGATGAGATCGACCAATTGGACAGCAAGCGGCAATCAGTACTGTACACAATATTCGAGTGGCCTGCGTTGAGTAACTCGCGGCTGGTGCTGATCGGGATCGCCAACGCGTTGGACCTCACGGAGAGGACCCTGCCGCGGCTGCAGGCGCGCTGCTCCCTGCGGCCACAAACACTGCACTTCGCACCCTACACCAAAGAACAAATCATTAACATATTCACTAACGTCTTAGCCAATGAGGATAAAGGCAACTTGTTTTCACCAGTCGCGTTGCAAATGTTGGCAGGTATGTTTGGTTTTATAAGGTTTAGAGCAGATCATTTTAATGTTGTATGTAATTCCATTATTACTATGCTATACAATTCCTAGAAATTTCTTGAGTTTTTTGAAAATCAGGTCATTATGAACTTTATTATCTATGTATACAATGAAGTAGCCTAAACAATGTACTCTATGTTTTTTGTGAACTGGTCACTGATTGAAATTTCTTTTTCCGTACTTAGTAAAATTGACTTAGTATATTTTTTGTTTTTTTTTAAAGCAAAAATTGCTGCCGTCTCTGGAGATATGAGAAGGGCATTAGACATAGGACGGCGAGTTATAGAGCTCGCAAAACGTAGCAAGTTTTCGGACAATAAATCTGTTGATAGTATGATGAAGGATTCATCAGTGACAGTAGAATTGAAAGAAGTTTTACAAGTTTTGAACGATGTGTACGGCGGATCACGGAAAATAGAGAACGACGTGGACGAAGCGTTCCCGATGCAACAGAAATTAATCCTATGCAGTTTGATGCTGATGTTGACTAAAGGCAAAAGTAAAGACATCGTGTTAGGGAAACTGCATGATGTTTATAAAAAGTAAGTGAATTCTAATTACGCATTGACAAGGATATTAGAGATACATCGCACTGAAAAATTATATTTTTTATTTATTCATATTAGTAGATATTAGCTGGTCGCTTTCATATATTTCTAAACATTTCGAACAGTCGAATTATTAGTTTTTTTTATATCGGGCCCTGCAATTAACACCGGGGGAACCTGCTAATGGGATACTGGAATCCCTCGACCTAGCGACTGCAGGGACCTGGAATAAAGTTGGGAGGGGATATCTGGGGAAGGAGGTGTGGGAAAAGGATTGGATTAGGATGAGAGAAGGAGAGAAGGCCAGGAAATGTTTACGAGCAACTAGGAGGTATACACACTTAACTGTGTGCCTAGGGTCGCGACAAATGTCCCTCCGTCTATGGGCGTGCATTCGGTGTGGAGACCGAGCGCACAAGACTTGCCTCGGGAGCACTGATCCGTAGTTAGGTACTGTCATGTGTCAGGTGCGATGTAATAAGTTTACCGTGTAGGGTGTACAATTATAACAGTGCAATAATTTCAGAGTGGCTCAGAGCCGTAACATAGTGCCGCTGGAGCTGAGCGAGCTGTGGACCGCGTGCTCGCTGCTGGAGGCGCGCGGCGCGGTGCGCGTGCGCGCGGGCGGCGGGGGCGGCGGCGGGGGCGGGGGCGCGGGCGCGGGCGTGCGCGCGGCGCGCCTGCGCCTGCAGTGGGACGACGCCGAGCTCGGCGCCGCGCTGCAGGACAAGCCGCTGCTCGCCGCCATACTCAACGGCAACCACTGCCTGCATTAATCACTCACTGATTACGGCTAAATTCAATTCCTCTCTAGTTATATTTTGTTTTTTAAAGTTCCAATACTTACATTTTGTCAAACATGGGATATAGTTATTCGAAATATCATACAGGCATATCATCATACGGACGTCTGGGGACTTTTGGTCTCAATACTTTCTTTAAATTTAGATAGATTCTTTTTTTTATACGATTCATATGCTTTTGACGAGGGGTTTTTATTAACCTCGATATACCTACTTAATATGATTGACATTATTAACTACTAATAGGACTTCACCTGACTTGGCCATCCACTACTAATGCTTAATAATTTGTATTTCGCTCATATTTTATGCTAAGGACAAGGCATATTTTATTAGAATTACTCATAATATCGTGGCCGTTGCTATCAGAACTGTAAAATGAGTATTAAATTTGTCAATAGGCCTTATATGCCGTGGCCTAGGGGCTGCAAAATTTTCGAATAGTGGTGGTCCAAATAAGGCCAATTTACTGAAAATTGAATGCGGAATATTATGGTTACCTAACCTGAGGAGCTTTTTTTTCGTGTTTTAATTGCCTGACTCATTTGTTGATTCACTTTCATTCAGCCCATACTCCGAACCGGTCATGTTAAAAATGTAAATATATTATAAAGTAGGTAACATTATTTTTATTCTCAGATTTCTCTGAGAAAACGCGAAAGTAGATGTAACAGTTTGTTTTAAAAACAATATTCTATTAGCAAAAATCTTAACAGTATAAAGTCATGTATTTCGGCATATTTTATATTGAATATTCGAGGGAAAGAGAATGAGCTAGATTTTTAGGTCAGATATTTTTTAGGAGAATGATGACATCCACTGAGAAACAGCTTTATAAAATTAATTACGTAAGTATTTAAAGGGATGCAACAAGCAGGACCAATCAAGCGAATGGAGCAGAGATCTAATAAATTATTCTCAATTCCAGATTACGTCCTGCAAAATAAATGGTCCCTAATTCATGAATAAATTCTATTCGAGCCTGAGTCTACTCACGTTAAGATTGTATCAGTTCAATCTTGTGTTGTAGGTATTTTCAAAGATTGCGTAATTACTTGATATCGTGCATGCGGAGTGAATGCACTCTGCAGCTCCGACATCTGAGGTTCTATTTTAAGACTGACCTAGCAGAATCATGTGATATGCTGTTTGTGCATTCAGAACATTTGTGATGTTGAACTAATGAATGTTTACGATACGAACTCATTCGTTTTATAACTATTATGATAATACACCAACGTGTCGTTATGCGTGTTGTTATTAGCATAAAAAAATTGGTCTCTATTTTTACGGTTATAGTTATAAGTTGTTATAATGATTTGTTTGTACTGCCAATGACTGATATTTAATTGAGATTGTGTTGTAATGTCGAATTTTTGTAGAATGATTAGGAAAAACCAGCAAGTGCGATACGGATTCGAGTGTTCTGTACAAACTTGTATGTAGATAAGGTATCTAAGTATAGGAAAGTACTTATACGTTGAAATTGGATAAACTTAACTGCCCTTCCCTAGACACGGTTGTTGTCCTAACTACTAATAACAAGTTTGTAATAGTAAATTAGCTATTTTTAATAAAATACATATTTACGGTTTTCAGATTGTGTCCTTTACATGTGCTGTAAAACATTGCCTCTTACCAAATTTCATAATTCTAGGTCAACAATAAGTACCCTATAGTTTTGAATCCGTTGTTCAATCATAAAATATCTCAAAATATGCGTAATAATCGGTCAAATTTTGATCGCGTTGACTGCAACTTTGGTTTTTAATAGCTGAGAGACCGTAGAGGGGAGTATTTGATATAAATTTCAACGTTATGCTCTATACGTTATTGGGATTAGGGTCTTGACAAACGGAGACGGGCAATGAAACGATCCCATAAGGGTTCCTTTTGAGGTACGGAACCCTAATAAAATAAATATTTTTTTATATATAGGACTGGCTATGAGGTCTAACTAGGCGACTTAATATGCTTACTAAATTAATCTTCGATTTGCTAGTTGTTACATAGTGATGTAGTCTCTCAGCTTACTAAAGTGACATCACTATGTGGCGTCCTTCCGGCCACTGTCACTTCCGCACACTTTACGTCCCGAGAGCGTCGGCCTGGTCATGCCTGATTATAATTATGATTGTAGTCTTAATTAATAAATATATTGTCATAAACGACAGTGTCATTATTCATCAAATACAGAACCAAAATACACTAACACAAAGTAGCATGATCCGGGACATGGTACAAAATTATATCCAAATTCGTTCAACCGCTTCTGTGTGTCCTAAATTTTACTTATAAGTTAAAACAAACATTCAAAGATCCCATTTATAATATTATTAATGGGAAACAAAATGAAAATGTAAGTTAAGTTTATTGAATGATTTTAAAACATATAAAGAAAAAAAGTGAATTATTATATCCGCTTTATTTAGAAAGTTTATTTTTATTCGCAACATACGTTTTTTCTGGTAGCCTATTTGCATAATATTAGTGCTTTTGTTTCAGTATATAGATAATTTGTGATTATAATCATTTTGAATAAATCTTTACCTGATTAGTCTTAGATTAAACTCGCGACGTATTTGGAATATAAAAATATAAATATCATATTATTTACTTAAATAGTCATTCGCGAAGAGAAGTCACTGGCATCTTATAAATCATGTGAAAATAAATCTTTTTTAGAAAGTTATGTAAATAATATACCATTTTGTATAAACTATTTTACAAAATCATTTCACCACGGAAGAGCGGCTAATAATATATATGTAAAAAAAACATAAGAATCGACTTCGACTACTTGTTAATGCGATTTTTTTAAATCTTACATTTAATAAAACAAAAAATATTTAAAAAAAGTGGTCGCTCAATGGTCGAATATTTAAAAAAAGTGGTCGCTCAATGGTCGAAATTCAGCCACAATTCATACATTTTATTTATCTGCTCTCCTCTGTGTGAACTTTAATTGTGCCAAATGTCACCTTCCTCCGTGCGCGCAATGTGCTTAAAAAGTTATATAAAGTTTTTTCTCACGTATTATTATATAGATTATTAACATATGTACCAGTTGTTACAAGTACTGTCAGACAGCTATTGTGACAGGTATCTAATACACAGCTTAAACCGGTGTCTTTTGGATTACGAAAATAGGATGCTCCCCCCAGCAAAACAGCGGTAACCGTAATTTATAAAAAAATTATACAGCATATTTCTACAATATAATATCTTAACTTTGGTAGTTTTCCTTTTTTTTCATTTTCAAATAATACTATCAAATAGACAATTCAATAAGGAATATTTTGATATTTTAAAATATCCAAAAAGACCTAAAATTGAATTTTGAAATATTTTTTTCCTAGGTCTTTGCATATTCCCGTTGTTACTCACGCGCCGAAAATGTATAAACCAAATGCTCAAGGCCCTTTACTCGGGGATGAGTCTTAAGCTCACTATTCGTTACACGACATACATGAGCACTAAAAGAGGATTTTTGAAAATTCATCCTCTAAGTGTTTTGAGATACAGATATATTAATAAAACAAGACACTACCTTTCTTAATTTTCAACATTAGCAACAGGAAAGGGTAAGGCTCGTTTCCGTAACAAGACGATTATATTTGGGAATTAAATGTTGCGGAAACAATAGCTCTTAGTGATTTGAGAGTGATTTTAGAAAGACAACTCATGGCCTCGGTATCAATGCCAAATCAACATTTGTATGAAACACTTAAAACGAATGTAAGCATCTTTTACGTTTTTGAACTTAGTATATTTCGGATATATTTCGATGCTTTTAATATCGCGCGTTTCTAAATGACGTTTTTTTAAACAATTGGGAAAATAAGATGGCAGGACAATGACTATCGGTAACCGGACATTAAAAACCGTAAATAAATAATTAAGATACAGAATTATAATTTGTGCATGAAAGCTCGTATCAAATATTATCAATGTTTAGCTCCTTGTGATCGATTCATAAGATTTTGCATTCTTTTACTTATTTTGACTTCGATTGCTTTTATATGTTTGAAATGTGCAAAAATGTTATGGTTTGGTAAAAATTGTTTGCTATTATTAATACTTTGGTGATTTATTGTTTTTGTGATGTATTGTTTCGTTTATTACGCCTTAGCGCGTACGGATTATGTAATGCGGATTGTTTCAACGTACGTCGAAATACATACCATACCTATATGTAAAGTCTAAAAGTTACTTTGATAATAGTTATATTAATATACCTTGTTAACTCTTTATATTCATTTCTAAAGACTAATCAAAATTGGTTTTATTTTTCAAAAGTTAGAAGTCAAAACGAAATATCTGTTAACATACATGTATATATGCTTTGCCGTATGGTTTAACGATTACAATTTAGGTATTTTGAAATAATTCACATTGACTCGTTTATTTGTATAATTAAGTATTTGCTTAATTCTATGAATTTGTGCCTACTAATCTAATTACTTTGTGTTAAATTCTTACCTTAGAATTAAGATCATGTCGAATAAATAAAAAGAAGTTGTCCTAAGGTAATATTTTATTTAAACTAACCCTTAAAAATTGTATTTCTGCCAAAGGAAGACTTTTTACAATGTATATAAATTAATTACTCACGTATATCATTCATGTCCTGAAAGTAATGACTGGCCTCGACACGTGAAAATAAAAACGATTTAAATATTAGTAGGTATAATAAATCTGCTTTATTACAACCCTTAATTATTTTCACCATTTTATTTTGCAAGCACAAAACTCGATAATACAAAAGTAAATTAGAATTATTTTTTAAATAATAAATAACTTAAATGTAGTTATTATAAGCCACAAGTTTTTGTACAATATCATCCTTCTGGGAGCGCACGAGGAGCTCGTAATCATGTAGAGTTGGCGTCTTATAGACGCAGGCCGGGATTGCGCGAGCGCACGAAGTTGAGCAGCTCGTCGCTGTCCTCACACACGAACGGCTTGACGTGATGACATGCCACGTCGTGCCACTTCACACCGTCGTTGTAGAAGTTATTCAGGATCGCCAAACAGGATTCATCATTGCCCTAAACATAGCACAATATAAAAATTAATGATTATGTGAAGCAATGGAAATTAGATAAATATATATTGGAAAAAAAGTTGAAAGTTCTAGTCGTGTTACCTGAGCAGCTTCACGGTTGTCGGGCTGGGCTTGTCCGTAGCCGCCGGTGTACGACCAGTCGCCAGTGTTGCGCTGCGTGGTGGGACCGATCTTGGCGCCAGATCCAGACCAGAACCAGCCGTTAACATTGGGGGGTTGTAGGTCAGGGCGGTCGCAACCGGCGAAGTTGCATTTACGACCAGACGTCCAAATGTAACGAATGTTTCCACGAGCGATTCTTTGTTTTACAAATTCATTTTCCTGCAAACATAAATATTTAATTTTACTATCGTATTGTGGGTATCACTCAGCGATAGGTTTTTTATAATTGCGATATCCTGTCTCTACCTAAAAGTACCTGTTTATATATTTGCATGGCTAAGAAACATTGCAAGCACTGTATTGATTTTGTTTTAAGGACTTGATATCCAATGTACCTACATGGATAATTACTTTTTTTTTTGTAATCGTGGAGAAAGTGCCTTATTACTACCGCCCAGCCTTCGTGGGGGGCGACTGAGCGGTTATGCTGGGGTAACCGTGCCTTACTGCCCGGCGTTGAGCCGCCCGGATTTGATGGTGACCTTCGGGCGACCGCCGGGCCGAGTCCCTAACCCTATATACAACTTAACCTATGCACGGCCTACCAGCTAAAACTCCGCGGTGGCCCTCTTCGGCGCATTAGGGACGGCTGCGGGCTTCCTCTGACTTTGAAGTGTCTAGTCTGCAACCGCAGCCGCCCCTGCGCGGTGCCGCCTTGCGGCCCGTCTCCTATAGGGGCTCGGAAGCCCCTGCGCACCGAAGGACGCCCTCGGCGTCAACGGCAGTGTGTGGCCAACAGCACACTGCCGTCCATCCCGGGGGTCAACCGAAAACATGGATAATTACTTGCTATTATAGAAATCTATACAAATAGGTTTCTCAGGATCATAAGTGCAATGCAGTTATGTAGGGCTTTGAACCTAATTCGAAATTCTTAGTGACGTAGCTACTTTTTACGTGCAGTCTAACGCCTAGTATGATTGGACTGTTAAGCAACTTGCTTGCCCCGTGATTGTTAAATTTTACAAATAAATAATACAATATTCAAAGTCCGTACGTGTATTAATAATTGGAGGCATAAAAAACATAAATTATGATGTAATAAATGTACGCTTTACCTGGTAAGCGTAAAGACGCCATGTGACTTTTACTTTTCACGGAAACTACTTGTGTCTATTTCTCACTAGATTCCGAACGACAAGCAGTGGGTATAAACGGTGTGGTGAATAACAATACATTTTTAAGTAATGTGTGTTGCAATATCCGCGATGCCGTAGTGGAAGATGAATTCGTGTCAACACCGGGAAGTGTACGTCCGTCATGTCCAGCTCTAGAAGTGGGCAACACGGCTATAGGAGGAATTTGTGCCACGTGCCACTTGTCCGGCCCCTATACGGAGACGCTGTGACGCACTCGGCGTGCGGCCATTGCACCCCTTTCACGCAATAGACTTTAACGCTCTACAAATTGAATCATTCGATCTGACTTAATGAATATTGATGCACGCGATAACAATTTTGCTCGCTGAATACGTTGCCGTCGGAATTCCGGATGTGGAAGAAAATTAAATGCTTTTATGTCAAGACGTTGCAGTAGCCATTTGCCAAGTTGCTACCGTATAGTACCTGAGTAGGCAGGTGTTAGGTGCATATTATAGACTTAAAAATTGTACCTAATTTTAAACGGTAAATCTATATACCTCCTCTATATTTTAATTAACACCCTGTATAGTTATTGGTATGCGCGACAATCTTTCATGGTGAAACATAAATAACTTAGGTACTAAACAGTAATCATTTTGAAAAATACCCGTGTAACAATAATAATATTCAAGTTGTGAGTGTCTCCGTGTGTTAACTTGTTACCTAAAAATACATAAATAGCATTCCCAAGGTCTGAACGTCTAAAAATACTTACAGGATTGCTTAATACTCAAACAATTATAGCCTAGCGAGAAGTGCGAAACCTGTCGAATGTTCTTGAAAAAATTGTCTGAATCTCAGTCACTGCTAGTTTTCAAGACATTCTAAATCAGACCCGGATTCGAGGTTGACCAATGAAGAAATAGACACGCAAAACATTTTTAAACTAATTTAAAAAGTCCTTCGGTATTGTCATTTCGTGGCGACTATTTATGAATGGAGCCTTTTGAAAAATAACTTCTCCATATCCATTTCATACGGTTCGCTTAAAAATGTATTAGGTATCTATATACCTAATACATTTTTAAATAGTAAAGCACTCGTATATAATATTGTGCGTGTAAGAAATAGACAAAAATGCATAATGTTAGGCTCATGTTGTAGATGTCAAGCCATCCTTGAGTGATTAATGGCCTTTGAAGCCATGAAGATAGACCGTTAGGAGACACCGTGTGGGAGCAGGTGTCGCAATATTTATTAATACATATCGACATTATTATATCCGGAGTCTAGATCAACTGCCTCCTAATTCTGTGAGATCTTCTTTCATTGCTCTACTTTGATGAACATGGTAGTAAAGTCGATTTTACTTACTTGTGGTGTTTCCAGGGACACGGCGTCCATGCAGTGTCTACGGCAAATATTTCTTGCGTCCAGCCAATCTACTTCTAAGTTTCTTGTTGGCGCGTGTTCCCAACTGAAGAAGTAGGAATGTAAAACTCCACGTGCATCACGGTACGTAGAATGACGAACCCCTGGAAATAACATTTAGGTAAAAGTTTGCGGGTATTTTAATCATAAAGTACGTGGCTAGTAAGACCTCTTGTTATTCAATTTTGAACGTTTTTGCTATCTTGTGTTGCACAACAAAAACTATGTAGGTATTCAGGATTATAAAGTAACGGGACCGTTGAGCACTTCATCGCATACAAAAGCATGTCAGCTATTGAAATGCGAATGACGACAGGCTTAACTCATTCCATGTTTCGAAATGGTGTTTATCTTAACATCCAGTCATTCACTGGTTTGCATAACATCGTATGTTGTGCTGATTCTCACAATATATTATTGTGGGGTTCGTTTGAAGTTGTAACCTTATGGCGTCACATAGTTCAGATAGTAAGTAAGTCTAGTATTGTTACCGCTAGTGAGTCCGTGCTCTACCGTACACAGACTCGCACACGGACTACTGACTTACCTAAATCCGCTAAAACTTCGACAAGATCATTAGGTATAAGCATTAAGTATATCGTAATATGCATAAAACGCCTATTAACATGTAAAGTGGAATTTGTTTGTTTATATAAACGCGCTAATCTCAGGAACTATTGATTCGAATTATCAAGGAAGGAATATAACATCGCGCTACGACCAATAGGAGCATCAATGAAAATTTTTGCATAAACGGAGAAAAAATATTCCTTTTGAGATTTTCACTGAGGGAAATGTTCCTTTTAAATAATAATAAAATATCTATATGTATACTACACGTTTCTATTAAACTATAAATTCAAAAAAGTACTTACTAAACAGAAAAATTACCTAACTTCATAACAAAACCCACACCTCTATCCTTAAGAAATAGCTACCAAGAAGTGAAATGAATTAATTATTTACTAAGTTTGTGAGCTATTATCCGTATCATAATATTCATATTATGTGGATATGTAAGATATATTGTTACCTATATTCTAAAGTAGTTTACACAAGTAAATAATATGCAAGGTATGACAGAAGTATCTAACTTAGTTTATTATAACTGTCGCGTCATCGTTATAAGTATTTACATTTTCCACTTTATGGACATTTGACTTAAGTAATTGACTGAAATTTAGTACATCTTTTAATAGATATAAATGTGTGCAGTTTTTGCGGGAAATGAGGACGAACGACTCATAAGGTGTAGCATGAAGGTAACAAAAAAGAGTTAAGTACTTAATTGGAATGTACTACGCCTATTGAGTATGCTTAAGGTTCCATTAAGATTTCTGACCTAAGACTAACACAATATTTGCGCACATGTAAAAAGCCACAGCCTACACGTCACAAATAATAACAATCGATCTACATTGATGGCGTAAAAATCCAATTATCATGAAGCTTTAGGTAAATATTAAACAGCTATAAGGCGATAAAACAACAGAATTCATTACTTTTATAAACGTACCTACATAAAGAGCTAACCGGTGATGTTATGTTGTACCTAACGGTAATATTGCTGATGTGTAGGCAACACAGAATGCTTGACTTTAAAAAAATATTTAGTAAAATAAAGAACCTACTCAACACAGGGTATGGTACCTGCATATATGATGTAGGTACTTTCAGCGGGACCCGTCTGATTAACTAAACTTGCATAAAAACTATGATAAGAACGAATTGACACATCTTGATAGACTTAAAAGCATATCTACATTCACACATTAATAACTTCAAGATTACGCAGTTAGTTATGAAAGATACAATAATATAGCGATAAATGTACTATTAGCAACAATCTGTACAATATAACTCGTGCGTTAATGCGTGGCATTACAGTTCGTTGTACAGAGTGCAATCAAAACGAGCCTATCGTCAGATAGTTAAATGAAGCGATTCTTTTGTGAATAGAAAGTAACGATTTTTTTTCTGTAATTTGAATAAAACTTTGAAACATCCAATCCAATGAGTAAACATAAAAGTTATTATGACTTCTAGGTGAACATAATAACTGTTAATATACATGTATCATATTCAAATGGATACTTTTTTAATGCGTTAAACCACTTCCGGAAAGTCACACATTTATGAGAATGGTTTATGTAACATAGAATCTGTATAGGAATTAACAGTTATGCTTATTGAAGAGTCAGTGTAAGAGACGGTAACTGTTACTTCCCGTGGAAACAAAATTATATAACCGATGAGACGTGCTCTTTGTCGGCAGCTCAAGTGAAGCCGGAAAGTACCAACCTCTGCTCGACACACACATAGGTAACCGTGAGATAACTCGTTGTTATTATATTAGCAAATGCTTCCGGCGTGTATCGTTCGAAGAATTTCGTTGTTGAGAGAAAGTTGCGAAATAGCTCATAATTTTAGTGTTAACTATTAAACCAAAGTAATCACGAATTTTAATAAAAAATGTATCAGTAACTTTTATTAAAGTCATCAATTTATGACATTGGCAATAAATATACACAACGAAGCATATACGTGAATATTTGTTATTTCGTTATTGGTACAAAGTACAAAGATATTTGTTGCTTTGTTGGGATCTGAATGTATGTATTGTTGTTGCAAATGCGCTCCCACATGACATCGCATGGGTGGCGCCATGCTTTGTGTTATGTAGGTATGCGGGTCCATTGCGAAAGCTTTAAATTTTTCCCATAACGTGACATGTGTTATATTTATTTGATGTTAGTAAGTAAATAAAAATATGTATTTACGTATTGTAAAAATATATCGACAGTTGTCGTATACTTACCTACTATGGGTAAAGTTATTAAACAATCAGTCAATTCATAAACTTTAATTTATAATATTATTATATCTATACTTAAGCCAACTGTAAAAACTAAGGGATCACCCTTAGTTTTTACAGTTGGCTTAAGTATAGATATAATAATATTATATATTTTTTTTAAAAGATTTCCATCAGGAAATCATGAACTTATTATGACTTTCTTAGACATTGCAACATATGTAGTTAAAGATACAATCACATTGAAGTAGTAAGTGTAAATAATAGAAACATAAATATGTAAGTCTTGTACCTGTATTATAATATTTATAAAATAATGAATAGGTACATTGACATTGTACTTATGCCTACAAAAAAAGGATGATTTTACCGTCTAATCATCGCACTATACCGTCTATCTTACTAATACTTATATTATATAATGTATAAACACGAAAGCTTTTAAAAATATTGGGACGTTTATTAGAAGTAAACGCAAACATAGCTAAACAGATTTGTATTAAATTTAGCACACAGACAATGTATGCCCTGGATTAATACTAGAATGGGCTACTTTTTATCCTAGTAATTTGGTCCAATAGGCAATAAATGGATTTTTAAATCTGATTTTAGAAGTAGAAATTTTAGATTTTGAGGTCGTACAGGTGGCGTCATAGATGGCTACTTTTTATCCTAGTAATGTGGTCCAATAGGAAATAAATGGATTTTTAAATCTGATTTTAGAAGTAGAAATTTTAGATTTTGAGGTCGTACAGGTGGCGTCATAGATGGCTACTTTTTATCCTAGTAATGTGGTCCAATAGGAAATAAATGGATTTTTAAATCTGATTTTAGAAGTAGAAATTTTAGATTTTGAGGTCGTACAGGTGGCGTCATAGATGGCTACTTTTTATCCTAGTAATTTGATCCAATAGGAAATAAATGAATTTTTAAATCTGATTTTAGAAGTAGAAATTTTAGATTTTGAGGTCGTACAGGTGGCGTCATAGATCGCTACATGATGACGTGAGCGGGAAAGTGTTAATTGTATCAAAATATGCAAGTGGCGCCATCTAGTGCGTACACAGATTGATTTGTGTGTCTATTGCATGTATCAAAATAAAGTTTAGTCTATGCCAACCACGCCGGTGTTTCAATAGGTTATGGGCCCAGGCCCGCGTAAAATTTTATAAATTAAGTGTTTAGTTTTTATACAGCACAGTAATGATGGCCGGAAATTATTCATTGAATGTACCGAAGTTAAAGGGTAGAGATAACTACGATGATTGGGCGTTCGCGGTTGAAAATTTCCTCATCCTTGAAGGCATCGACATCAGCAACAGCAGTAATTTAAGCGAGCAAGACGACAGGAAGGCTAAAGCTAAGATGGTGATGACGATTGATCCGTCGTTGTTTGTTCACATAAAAGTGAAACAACAGTGCATAGCTTGTGGACCAAGTTAAAATCGTTGTTTGACGACTCTGGTTTCACGCGCCGTATCAGTCTACTCAGAAACTTAATTTCCATTCGTCTCGAAACTTCGGACTCCATGACAGCCTACGTGACACAGCTTGTGGATACAGCTCAGAAACTCAAAGGTACAGGTTTCGAAATTAATGACGAGTGGGTCGGGTCGCTTTTGTTAGCCGGATTGCCAGACAAGTTCGCGCCAATGATCATGGCGATAGAACATTCAGGGATGAAAATCAGTGCAGATAGTATAAAAACGAAATTATTGGACATGAGTGCAGACTGCGAAAATACGAAGTCCGAAGGTGCTTTTATTGCCAAAACACATACCAAAGGGCACGCCAAGTATATAAAGAAAAAGCAAATGGCGTCGATTATGCTAGTAACAAGCCGGTAAAAATATTAAATGCTATAAATGTAAACGCCTAGGACATTACAAAAATCAATGTCGGAATTTTGATAATCAAGGCAAGAATCAAGTGAACGCGTTTAGTTCAATGTTTTAACCGGTAAATTCAGCGATCAGGATTGGTACGTGGATTCGGGCGCAAGTACTCATTTAATTTCAGAGAAAAATAAACACTTATTGACGGATGTCTCGTACGACATGGAAACACGAGATATTGTTGTGGCCAATAAAGAAAGTGTGCCTGTTTTATGTTCTGGAAATCTACACATTACTACATCTGTTGGAGATTCAGAGTACAACATAAAAGTGAACAATGTTTTGTGCGTGCGTAACCTTACTACAAATCTTCTATCCGTTAGCAAGATGATATCTAGTGGCAACAAGGTAATATTCAACAAGAATATATGTTCCATAAGAAATCAGAGTAATGAACTAATTGGCATAGCTGAATTAGTGAATGGTGTATACCGATTAAACTTAAAGTCAGAAAGTTTGTTAGCAGCCTCAGCAACAACGACTTCGGTTATGGTATGGCACAGAAGATTAGGTCATATAAATAGCAGAGACTTAAATGTAATGAAGAATGGCGCTGTGAAAGGTCTTGAGTACAAAGAAAAAGAAAATATTAGTAAACTTAATTGTACAGTATGCTGTGAAGGAAAGCAATCAAGGTTACCTTTCCCAAATAGTAGTAATAGAAGTGAATGTGTGTTGGACTTAGTGCATGCTGACGTCTGCGGTCCAATGGAGACAAAATCGATTGGAATGTCCAGGTACTTCTTACTATTTGTGGACGACTACAGCCGTATGTCATTTGTGTATTTCTTAAAAAGTAAAGATGAAGTCTTTAAGTGTTTTAAAGAATTTAAGTCGATGGTTGAGAAACAGAAAAATACCAGTATCAAAATGATAAGGTCAGATAATGGGTCAGAATTTTGTTCAAACGAAATGACGAATTATTTGAAGCAAATGGGTATTGTTCACCAACGCACAAACCCGTACACACCACAGCAGAATGGGCTTTGTGAAAGGCTAAATAGGACAATTGTAGAAAAAGCCAGATGTTTATTATGCGATGCAAATTTAGACAAAAAGTTTTGGGCTGAAGCTGTTCATACAGCTGTCTATTTAAGAAATAGGTCATTAGCCAGTGGATTAAACCAAAGAAGTCCATATGAGGTCTGGACGGGAAATAAACCAGACATAAGTCATATGCGTATATTTGGTAGTGTAGTCATGGTTCATGTTCCAAAATCAAAAAGGTTGAAATGGGACAGAAAAGCTGTTAAGCATTATTTAGTTGGTTATTCAGATAATGTAAAGGGTTATCGATTATATAATCCAGTTCAAAATGAAGTTATTACAAGTAGAGATGTAACAATTATAGAACCAAATAATGAGTCTGATATGTTGCAGGTTACTATAGAGGATAAGCAAAATTCTATATCAGAAACTTTTCAGCAAAGTCCAGAAAATGAGTCTACAGATCCTACTCTATCACCTTTAATGAATCATGAAGATAGAACATGTGTTGAAGATGCTAACACTAGCTCATCAGATGAGTTGTATGATCCATTACCTAGAAGTGATCTGAAGAATGTTCTGCAGAATGATATGCCAGTACGTCATAGGCGAGAAAGGCGAATGCCAGCCAGATATAAGGATTATGATGTTGGGAACATGTGTGTGCAGACGGACATGAATCTACATGGAAATCAGATATCACTTGAGGAAGCTATGAATGGAGCAGAATCTAAGGAATGGTGCTTAGCTATAAAGGAAGAACTAAAATCTTTTGAAGAGTGTGATGCTTGGGAAGTGGTGGATAAACCATCACAAGGCACGGTTGTACAGTGTAAATGGGTGTTTCAAAAGAAAATAGAATCTGACAATAAAGTACGTTATCGAGCTAGGTTGGTGGCGAAAGGCTTTACACAAAAAGCAGGCATTGACTATAATGAAACTTTTTCCCCAGTGCTTCGATATTCTACATTGAGACTTTTGTTCGCTTTAAGTGTTAAATATGATTTAGAAATAACCCATTTAGATATTACTACTGCTTTCCTTAATGGTTCTTTGAATGAAACTGTTTATATGCATTTGCCAGCAAACTTTGTATGTGCAGATAGGCAAAATAAAGTATTAAAACTCAAAAGGCAATTTATGGTCTTAAGCAGTCGGCTAGATCATGGTATAAATTAGTTGATGATTGTTTAAAGAAAATAGGTTATAAAAATTCTGTTTATGAACCTTGTTTATATGTAAAACAAAATGAAAATGAAAGAACTTTCATTGGGTTATTTGTCGATGACTTTTTTGTCTTTTCTAATTGTGTTAAGGAAACAGAATATCTAAAAGATGTATTAAGTACAAAGTTTAAACTAAAAGATTTAGGGTCTCTTAAACAATGTTTAGGTATGAGAATAAAAAGAGAAAATGGTATACTTACTATTGATCAAGAGCAGTTTATTGAGCAGTTGCTTAAGAAATTTAATATGGAAAATTGTAAACCTATGAGCACTCCAATGGAGGTAAATTTGAGACTAGAAAAGATAATAATTGTTGTTATAAATATCCTTACCAGCAACTTATTGGTAGTTTGTTATATTTGTCAATATTAACAAGGCCAGATATATCATATGCAGTTTGTTATTTATCTCAGTTTAATAACGCATATAATGAGTCTCATTGGACACATGTAAAACATATTTTAAAGTACTTGCAAGGCACTAAAAGTTATGGTTTAAGATATGTTAAAGATAATTTAGATTTAATTGGCTATGTAGATGCTGATTGGGCCTCTGATTCCCTTGATAGAAAGTCATATACAGGATATGTATTCAAAATGTCAGGTGGTGTTGTTTCACATGAATGCAAGAAGCAACAGACAATTGCATTATCAAGTACTGAGGCAGAGTATGTTGCAATTTGTGAGTCGAGTAAAGAAGCTATTTATCTCAGAAATATTTTATGTGAATTACAGTGTAGAGATGATTCTCCAGTATTATTGTACAATGACAACCAAAGTGCTCAAAATTGTCAAAAATTGTTTGTTTCACAAAAGGACTAAGCATATAGATGTTAAGTATCACTTTGTTAGATCAGTTGTGAATAAAGGTCTAATTGAAATAAAGTATTTAAAGACATCAGATATGCCAGCTGATATTCTGACAAAAAGTTTAAATTCATGTAAACATTATAGGTTTGTGAAACAGCTAGGTATTACTAAAATTGATTATTAGAGTTGTTACATTATTTTGATAAGGGAGTGTGTTAATTGTATCAAAATATGCAAGTGGCGCCATCTAGTGCGTACACAGATTGATTTGTGTGTCTATTGCATGTATCAAAATAAAGTTTAGTCTATGCCAACCACGCCGGTGTTTCAATAGAAAGGACTTTCGCGCGGGCGAATCGACCAGCAACACCTAGTAATTTATAATTGGTTACAATAAGAACTATAGACTTAATGGATACACATACCTACATAATATCATTTTATAACGTGTCATTTAATGACTAAATGTATTCTAATTTCTAATACATTAATATTTTTTATAACTAAACTGAATAAATAGTATGTACCATAAGTACTTACTTACTTAATTGTTGGTGATTTTATATGTTTATTTTCTCTTTTTAGGTAGGTAAGTAATACGTAATAAGTGTGAAACAGCGTTTTTCTATTTAATGATATTCACCTACTTTTGTATGTGTTTTTATGTAGGTATTTACTATAGTTTAATACCTATCCAACCAATGTTTGGTATTTTACATAAAACGTGACTACGTAGAGAATTCTAATATAGGTCCATTGTAATGACTACCTACTGATAATTTAAAATGATTCGAATTAACCAATCATAATCTCATACACCGATACACGATACACAGACGGTAGACTGTCCCGTCCCATGTATTACTTACGTTAAAAACTACCGCAATCGATCATAATAGTCTTGGAATAGAATTCAAACTACATTAGAGGAGATTATAGTTTGAAAGAGCGTCGTTAAGAAAACGAAGATATTATGTTCAAAATTCAAATCTTGTTAAACCCAAAAAAACCTCTGCCTAAATATAACCCTTTTACCTTGATACATTTATTTAACAAGTGCACGATGTTAATGGGATTAGACCGGGCAAAGGCTTATGCTTATACTAAAAGACAATTTGCCTTCCCAATGTAGGTATCTACATGAAACGAGATGTCGCGGTTACACGCGATAGTTTTATACTATTTTTTTCTATTTATATTATATAAGTATAATGTTCCTGTTTCTATCATAATATCTCTCTTGTGAAATATAAACTTTCACTTCGTAAAAATTATCCTTCAGGTAAAATGACGGGAAGTGAACGTAAGCAATAATAGAATAATGACTTAGAGAAGGCATACAGAAAATCGGTCATCCACCAGCGAGATTGACCAACGTTATATTGTATAAGTAACATTATAAGTATGGGACGTACTAAAATTCGATACAAATAGGACTGAGACGAATAAAAACCTACAACACGCACACTCACGCATTTTATCGCTCTAGGCACAGGTGCAACTATTGCACCCACTTCCGCCGAGTGCATTCTGTCCCATGATGTGGCAAGGAGTGAGCCTATCATCCTATTGGGCACACATTCCAGACTCCGGGGATCAAACCCGATACATCAACACTGCAGTTGTACCGAAAAACAACAACGCCACTGAGGCAGTCATAGAAAAAATAAAACATAGAAAATGGGATGAGTTACCTACATGCTTGAACCTACGTTTTAAACATCAAGTGCTCAAGGCATCGTTACATATACCTAGCTGGTACTACCTATTTACCTATTTATACTTTTACCAAGTAATAATGTAAAAATAAGAATGTTATATGTATATAGGTTGACAATTTTATGGAACATAATATATTACTTATACTAAAAAAATACATACTGTTTGCGCAACTCCTCGGGTCGGGTAAGGCAAGACGCCGCTGGGCGTTGGCAATGCACACCACTGCCAGGAACGCAACAGCCGCCAAATAGATATGCCGGCTCATCTGTATTACAGAAAAACAAATAATATAGTATACAAGAATATATTATCATATATTTTTTCCCAATATGAGTGAATTAGCTCGGTTTTATTACCTATTTATTAAACAGTTTTTATCGATTTCAAGTTAGTTCAATATGGAATTGTGTAAACAATACATAGATATACACAATCGCCGGTCATTTATTGAAGAGTTATAATATATTAGGATCTGATAAAGATTTTCGGGGATAGCCAATAGAGGGCTATCCCCGAAAATCTTTATCAGATCCTAATAAATATATTATAGCTATACTACTAAACCCTTATCTGACAAAATATATTTTTTATAACAAACCCATTCAAATTCGATAAGTAGTAGAAACTACCCAGAAGGGTAAATACATGCGGGTTTAATACAAAATCTCCTATTTTTTTTAACAAACCTACATATTGTATTATTATAACACCAACATTAACACTTTTCTCTAACTTTCCATAATTCCTTGAATTTTTCTGTCATAGATGTGCAATTATTAATTGATTTTCTTTTAAATCAAACGATTCGAATGCTGGCTAAGAACTAAGTACCTAAATACATGAGTTTTCCAAACTCAAATTCAAAAGGGTCTTGCGTTAATGTCTATGGAATATTAACCCAAGACCCTTTTGAGTATTTTCCAGTACTCCGACACACAAGCCACATACACAAAGATAAGTATGTATCTATTTGAAAATTTCACTCAGTAAATAAACTAAATTTAATGTATATACAGCTATATTATTCTTTTAATAATAAACACTAACGTAAATCTGCTATGTAAGTACTCGTATTTAAATGTTACATTAATTATTTTATATGTGTAATATGTCTAGCATAACTTGCAAAAAGTGTAAGTAATATGAATCTATTACATAAAAGATTTAAACGTGTTCGGATTCGGAAAGGCCTAATAATTCCTGCTCGCCAAATACAATGATTACAGTTTAGAAATATGCAATCGACTGTGACATCAATTTGAGAGCATCACATATTAAATTACATTCACTGACACATTTGGCTAGCAAAATTTCCGTTGAATACCGGATAAAGGATTTTTTATTAACAGCTTCTTACTATTTAATTTATTATTTCCTATCGTCCCAAAGCACCGACAATCATACGACAATTTTTGGCCATACATCGACAAATTACGAGGTTGAGCACCTAGGGCCCCGTGACTTTAGGAAAGAAAGTAATTATTGAATAGCTTTTTCTGGCAGTTCCGCCCGTATGGAATTTCCCTATATAAAAATAGTAGGTTAGGCACAAAATCTTTGTAGCATATTTGATCCAAATAGTGGTTAAAGTGCGATTATCCATTAAACACCCACAAACTTTCACATTTATAACAATGTATCTACGATTTACATAATATACCATGTTAACCTTTAGCACAAATTTATTACTTACTGTAACTTCTAATTACACAAGCCCCAAATGGAGTCGGCTTGATGGTTAGCGAAGTACAGTTCAACTATCCATACAAGCATTGGCCGGCTATTGACTTCGTAGTTTTGTTTTGACGAAAGTGGTCATGGGTGAGGCCATAATATTATTACAAGTTCGCTTTCTTTTATTTATGCAAACCACGAATACTTGAGGACAACCAATACGTGAGATGAATTTATTTTGTTGTATTTGTGAAAGCAAAACCCGCTTTATTGACCTCCTTGCTTCGAGCTAAAATGTTTGCGTGAAAAGCTACTCAGTGTGCGAGAAATCGTCGATTTGGGACGCATTTTACGTCAAACAGAAAGTTGCGTCTTCGGTTGTTTCATCTTGCGTCCACGTGTATGAAGTGAACAAAAACATAATATTGATTACGTAATATTATCAACATCTATAAGATAAGTTATAGTTATTATACTTATAGTTTAACTTACACTGTTAACAATAGTTTTCAATATTTTATTATGACCGTATTTAGAATTTATATTTTTATTACTAAGGTTAAAAATAAGCTTCATCTTTAATGTACTTTAACAATTTAGTAATATTTTACTAATGACAATTAAATTTAAAATATTATTTTTAAAGTTATAATTACATTCTACATGCCTTTTTCTGATGAGTTATTTATCCAAAATATGCATGTTTTTGGTCTTTTACGACTAAAAAAACAATCCTTTAGTTAATAATTCATAAACCTTCTGGTTTCAGAAGCATTTGGTCAGTTTCACTTTAAGGCTGTGTGAGGTACATAAGTGTAGTGCTGAGTGCATACCTCTGTGGAATAAGTAGTAGATGTCAGTAACACAGTGAAGCGTTTGTGTGCGGCGAACAGCTGTAGGCGTGCGGATGAGACGCTGTGGGTACGCGATGCGCGGGTGTGAAGCGCGACGGTGTCGGAGGGACTGGCGCAGGCGCAGGTCTCCTCTCTAATTAAGCCTCCGACATTCATTCACTTTCACTTCCAATGTAAGAAGAGACCGCCTGCCTCCATGCTCCTCTTCATAACATAACAATTAAAGACCTTCTGGAGGCCGTAGTGGATTAGAACATGTTTGCATAATTTACGATCATGTGCGATATCGAACCGAAAGGGGTCACGAGAGTGCAGTTAACAAAAATAAATTTCTTTGATCAAATAGGTACCTACAGTGGTGTAACAAATTAAAATAATTTGCCAGTGTAAATAAAGCAAACAATTATGTACTTAGTAAGTACTAAACTAAATACTAAGGAAGTAATACTAAATACATGATACAAGATCGATTTTATTTGTTCCGCGTGCTAGTTGCCTAAACGCCGATGCTTAGTTGCTGTAGTTGATAGCAGAAGGAACTTCAAGGCTAATCTTCCTAGATGCTAACTGGGGAGGAAAATAAAACATTTACTTTTCCAATTATGTAAGGCAGGCTTACTTTATAATTGGAATGAATCTTTAATTTAGTACCTATCTTGAAATTTAAGCATATTTTGTAGAATTTAGTAGTTAGTAGGTACCTATCAATCTGTTATTGCAAATGCAAATTTAAGTAGCTATTTCTTATGGATCGTTTAAAAAGAAAAATACCAAAAAATAATTTTCTGTGCGGTCTTCGGTACATAGGTACAATATTAACAGACCCAAATTAAAAAATTCTAAACGTTAAAATTTAATTTTAAAATTTCGCAATGTAAAATTACATAACTCGGTTAAAGGTCATTCAACTCCATCTTAAGAAATTGCAAATTTATGTAAACCATTAAAATAAAATTAGAATGTTTCTACCTCTTAATATGTTTGCTTACATTATAGTTCTATAGACATTACTTTTCTATTGCTATTCTCCTTATAAAGGAGACGGGCGAAATTGGGCTTGACTGTACACTTATGAAACATTTATAAATATTCTTCTTCTATTTATATATCAGCGATTAGAAAATATTAGATTGTATTACAATGGGAAAATAAAATATTTTTTATTATGCATAAGTAACTGACTTCCGGTATCGGGAATATCAGGCTGTCTATTATTAATGTATATTATTATTATTGTTATTTTCTTTCTGTACTTCTGCGCAAGTGAATGTTTTTGGTTTGATATTTTTATTTTAACGACTACGGCTTTTCGAGAATATTTTGACGATTGCTGCTTTAATGAACTACCCACGCTTATTCAGCAACCGACTTTGATTTCTTGCTTGCTCGCCTGATTTTGCTTGTTCTACCGGATTTTGAAAAGTAACGATGAACCATCAACACCATTGTGTTAATTGTGGCATAGCTACATGGCGTTGTAACACTAAAGGAATTCGTCAAATTGAAAAGGGAATAGTTCTTTCAATAATATAAAAACAGTATAAACTCATGCCTGATCCCATGAAGGAGTAGATAAAAGAAGATATGCAACCTACACTTAGTTTCATCTTGCGATAAGTACCTTTATATCGGTCCTCGTCGATCCCATACGATAATTTCAATTCTGGTTATTATCTAAGTCTTTTAGTCAACACGGCAATCCAATGGACAATAATTAGGTGCTGTGAACATCTTATGCTATCGGGTAAACACAAAGATATTCACAGAAAAGAGTTTTTTTACGCTATTTTCTATAGCGATTATTTCTTTACTCCCATTGAAGAGATAATTTTTTTTTTTCTAATTAAGAATTAGTTCTATTATTCCTATAAAATAATGCATAAATCATCTCTGTAACACCAAGCCCAAGGTTCTATCAAGTTTCGCCCGTCTCCTTTATTATATACTTACCTGTTATAAATATTATTTAGGCAAGTACGTACTTGAATAAATCGTATCAATACCTACGTATTTAACGAGCATAATTATTTTTTGATTTGCCTAGATAAAAAACAGAAATGACCATATTGTACTCAGTTGGTGAATATCGAATACCTATTTGATTAACGCCTTTATTTAAACGTAATTAAGTAAATGTAATTTGCAGATTCATTTTGCAATTGCAATATGTATCATTATAAGATGTTTACTCGGACTGCACTTACAAAACTGTAAGTATCTAGCACTTGTGTATGTGCAATGCACCAAATGCGAGATCACGTAAATATATAGGTAGGTGCTGACCTATTACGGATATACTATACTTACCTACTTGTATTTAGATAAGTGAAAGTTACTCGGTCTTTCTTCGAGGTTTGTGTAGAGCTGCAGACATGAAAATAGTAGAGCCCTATCCGTTAAAATTATCGGACACTTGGGCAAGTGTCCAGTAATTAAAAAAAGGACTCCACTAGGGTCAGTGGAGTCTTTATTTATTTGATTTGCCAACGTTTGTATAGATCAATACTTGGATAAGAAACGTACAAAAATACATAGCATTATGAATCAAAACAATAATGGGTATGAGATAGGTAAATACAACATGCATCAATATAATATACTTAACTCTAGCAAGGATTACCCAAGAGTAAGAAAAGAACAAAAAACAACGTATCAAGACAAGGTTAACATTTTTCATTTGTTATGAAAAATAAACATGTAAGACCCAGCTTAAGAAACGTGATTAACAATTCGATAAAAAATCCGTAATTATTCGGCGAAGCATGTTGGGCTATTCATTAAATCTCGAAATAGGAGAGTTATTTCTGAAAACTATTTTACGATAAGGTTGTAGAAACAGATTTGTTTTGTATTTAAGATATTGGGTAACACATGTAACTGAAACCTTTTTAACAATTGTGGACAATCTTATTTATTTATTTGGCAATAAGTACTTACTAAATTTATTTTTATTGATAATCGTATCCTTGCTTGCTTTTAAAATAGCGTAAATAAAATTTGCTTATCTACTTTGTACCTCTATAGATAATAGGTAATTCTATAATTACAGTGGTTTTTATACAAGGCTTACAGGCCTTTAAAAGTACCTACCTATTTCAATAGGGATGGATTTTATTCTTCGCTACCTATTTAAATTAAAAGTAGATAAGTACATGGATTTTATTAATAAAATCCTCATGTAGGCACCTAGATGTGAAAAGGCTAAACGAAATAACTGATTGATCATTTCGCCGAACGCGACGAAACAATGAATGTAGTTTGAAGACCTAAGTCGAACAACACAGGTACGGCGGAGCGCAAATCGTGGCTGCTAACGGTTTTTTATTTCATACCTGTACTAACTTTTTTATATGTCCATGTTTAAGCTCTACTTTTGGAATCGTGTTATACTTACCTGTAGAGGTTAAATGTTTTCACAGGATATGTATTACTATGACGGCAATCTTAACAAAATATGATAAGCAATAATAAAGGCAAGTGTTGGGATCGCATTTAGGATGATGCAAGCGTTCGGCAATGTGTGTCAAGTAACTAAATAAACTAATAAATATGTTCTGAGTGGTATTTTAATTTTACGGGAACAGTTTGTTTTAGTGGCATATACTTACTTTCAGCCCAGATTTAAAACGGCTACGGCTAACGGCTTACTTTTTAGCGAGGTTATCAATGATATTTTACACTTATCAAGGGTCTGTCGACTTGAGACTTCTTGAAGTAATAAGTATGTCGTAAGGTTTTTAAAAGTTCACATAAGTTTTCTAATTCTGTTTATTAACAAGTCTATGCGATCGTGGCAAGACAACCGTTGGTCAAGTACAATTCCTCGATATTTAATTTTGCTAACTATAGCTATGGTGGTACTGGAACAATTAAAATTAAGATAGTTGTCACAGCTATTAATCTTTATTCGAAAGCTTGTGTGAGGCTGAGTTACTCGTAGTTTGTGAATGTTATATAATTAGTCTTTGAAATATTTAATGTAAGCACATGTAAGTACTTTTAACTAGCTAGCAATGTTAGCAAGTTTTTTTTCTGTGGATTTTTGTACTTACAGCATCTTAAGTGTCACTAGTAAAAACCATATCGGTGGTATCATCCGGATATGAGAAAATTTGTCCTTTAATGTCACTCATCTTACAAATATCATTAATATAAATTAAAAAAAATGTGGGTCCTAGAACATTCCCTCCAGAAGTTGTATAAAATTCTGTACTAATTAATTTATCGTCAAATATTCGGTTGCGTATTATAATCCCTCACGTTCCCCTTATCCACATAGAGCCCGCAACACATAATATATTATTCTTTTAGAATTGTTGGTGTAGACCTAGATAAGAATAAAAACATAATATTTAAGATGTAAGTGGGTACTAATGTCCTTTCAAAGGTGACCTAAGGGAGAGTGGAGGGGAGGGGGAAGCGAATCGGACAACTGCCCGGCTCTTCGCAGTTAAATTATGGACCTCGCGAGGTGTCCAACGGAGGACCTTTTTTTCTAAAGTTTTCTTCCTATTAACGCGTATCGCATATATAATCATTATATAATATATATATATATATATATATATATATATATTCTATATAATATATTCGAAAGTTTGTGAAAATGTTTGGATCCTAAACGTAAACTCAGAAACAGCTAAACGTACTTAGATTCAATTTGGCACACCTCTACGAATAACGAATATTATTGCGAAAAATACTAGTTTTCCTTTCTGTATTTTTTTTTCATTTTGTAGTTTGCTGCGAATGTGGCGTGTACGTGACTGCATTTATGACTGAAAGTGTGCCTCCACATCAAATGCGCGCCCATGCATGGGGGCATATTTGCCACGATCCTAGGCACACAGTTCACTCTGTATACCTCATGGTTGCCAAATACACAATTCGCGAACATTTCTTCCCTTCATCCCCTCCCTTCTCCCTCCCGGGCCCTGTGACCGGATAGCCGTGGGTCGCCAGCGTACCGTCCGCTGGCACCCTCGGCGATAACGGCAGGGCCCACCAAATCCTCACAGTGACTGCCGTGGTTGCCAAGCCGGGGGATCACTTATACACCGTAAGTTGGGTACCCCGGTGATAACCACGGCAGATCTCCAAAACAAAAAACACTGAAAGTGTTATAATGCCGCTGCGATGAATTCTTTTACGGTAGTAGTAATAATGACGTTAGGGTCCATAAAATAAAAAAATACAGTTTTTTATATTTACTGTATGTACGAAACTTACAGTTTTTAATCTATACTTACGGTTCCAGTAACTTATTAGGGATGGTTATTTTAAAGAAGATAAGTGTGGTTTTATTTAGTACTTAACGTAATATCAAAATGATCCTTACAGGAATACATACAGTATATTATAACTCTATATATTATGTTGATAACTCTACTAACATCTAACATGTTAGAAGATCCACCTTTCTAGGTAATAAAGCAAATCCAGATGATTACGATGTTGAATAAACGTTCGAAAGATGAGCGTACGACTTGTTACGCAATATAAGATCGTAACCTCGAAGTCGGCGGGGAAGGCGAACTAATGATGAGGTTACTGGTGAGTGGTGCTCCCTGCCCGCTGTGGAACAGGCAAACTACGTTTTTTATATACTTACTTACTTACTTTGAAAATGAAAACAGATTAAAGGTTTCGTTTTCAATAAGTTTATTTACAGACAGGTATTATGAAATAATCGAGTACCTACATGCCGTTTATATCTTTCACTTTTGAGTGCCCTGTCGTCATTCCGACCAGTACTTTTGTATGAGCCGCTTTAGTAGTTTTGTCACGTGAGTTTTAATCACTAATTTGACCTGCCGTATTAAGGCGTGAAATGTTTGCAATAGGTTATGCGTGTTATTTGATAAATGGTTCGCGTGTTAGGGTTCAAAATTATTTTTGTGCTTGTGTAATAGTTATGCAACTACACTATTGTAGGTGCCTCGTATATGTACCAAACACTTTCATATTCGTTTCATTATGGCTCTAAAGTTAGCATAATATAACGTTGATCTAAATACGTGCATCGTCGATGTATGTATTTAGATCATATGTATCAATAAAGTTGTATTTAAGGGACAAGAACTTGGAATTTAATGATTCCTCAGAGAGAAACAACGCAGTGCTTGCTAATTACGAGACGCTCGGGGCGAACTTTCACACAAATGTCATAAATATTCACACAACAACGTCAGACGTTATTGCGCCGTTCGCGTCGTACGTACGACAAAGCAAATGTTTAAATAACTACGTCAGATCCGTGACAGTAGAAATTTTTGACAGGGTGTGGTTTGCTGGAGAAGTTATTATATAAGTAACATAAGCTTACTTATACTAGATAGATTATATGCTAACAGAGGTGTACCTCTTTGATGTAATTTAAATATATACTTATATGCTGAGATATACGATGTGACGAATATCATTACACGGTTATAACGCTTGCTTGGAACTGCATGTATATAAGTCCATATTGTATTCACTATTCCCCAATTATAACATTAAATGACAACACAATAATTATCCCAGCAAACTATATACTAACTATGTAAGTACCTATTTGATAAGTTGGTGAAAATGAAAGCCATTATTCACTTATGGATTTATACCAAAGGTCATGAAATTAATCAAAATATTTAACGAGAATTTTACATTCACCAATCTATGACTACTTGATTTCTAGATATTATATAACGTTTATTACGTGATGTAAAAACTTGTTTTGAACTCTTAATGCATATATGTTTGGGTATTTATGGAATTATTTGTTATACAACAAAATTTCTAGCCACTTTGGAATTTTTAACAGTCGTGATATTACTGTGCATGTATCCCATGACACGTTTTCAATTACTCCGCTAGGTCTACTTGTATAGATGTGTCAGTGAATGTAGTAGTCCTTGTGCATCATTGCACATCGATATTCTTACATATGCGTTTAGTGACCATTAGTCTATTTAGATTTGTATTTGATGTTTACTTATTTATTTTAAACTTGCTTTTGATCGTGGTTATTCTTACGGCCAATGTGAAAAGGAATAAAAAGAAGGTACTTGGTCTATAAAATGTTAACCCAAAACATAATTATTTTCAGTTCACCGTTTTCTACGTTTATTTCAATCAAATATTGAAAATCCAAATAGAATGTACGAAATCTTACTAATATAATCTTATCTCACTAATATGTATCTTACTACTTACTAACATAGATTCGAAAGTTGGTGAAAATGTTTTATAGAAGTAAACGTAGAAATAACTGAATGGATATGGATAAAAATGGCGCACAGGTCCAACATGCCCTCTATTACCACATAGGCTAATTTCTATCTCGGTAAATTGCTCCTATGACAAAATAAATATTTTTTAAACTAAATTTTTAATAGAGGGCGCTTGCATCATTTATTAGCGATTTGCAACTTTGTTCATTGATGCTCCGCTCCTGTTGGTTATAATGTGATGTAATTTTTCAATTCAAACCCATAGTTCCTGAGAGTTGCGCATTAAAACAAACAAATTCTTTATAAAATAGTATAGATATAGATTAAAGCCCATAATTTGGGGCACGCAATAGGAACAAACTGTTCTATATTATGTGCTGTTGGAAATTATCGACCGAATTCTCATAAATTACGCATTTGTTACTCCGTCGGTCCATGGCATGAGTTTTATAGTGTTCGGGGATCTTATTTACCATCCACGTGACCGCAGGTTTATGACCCCAAATCTATTTCCTACGAGTGCGCCAGGAAGTATCATGGTGCTTTGGCATTATCGAATAAGACAGTTTTTATTGTATGGAAACCACACATCGGATTTATCGTTGAGCGCTTAAAGCGCTCGCAAACCTTTGAAATTAAATGATCATGCTGAGCCCACTAAGGGTAACGAACCTCGGTTCAGGACGACCACTGGGAGTCAGGGCCGTAGCTAGGCGAGGGCATTATGGGATTTGCCCTACCTTAATCAACTAAATTATACCTACATAACTACTCAATCAAAATATATGGGGCAGCGGGTTTTTTATTTCATGATTTGGATTTAGAAGTTGGTCCCATAGTAAGACTTGTTTGTATTGATGGGTGGAAAACGCCCTTTCGAAATTTAAGGGAATTTTGTTACAATATTGATATATATTACCCTAACATTTACGTAAATTTTAACCTGACTTATTCACGTTCACAAGTCATGAAAGCCAAAAATCGATTGACCAAATTAAATCTAGTAAAATTTTTATTTTCGCCCTAGCTGTGACCACAGCTGCCCTACCTTAAATTCAAGTCTAGGTACGGCCCTGCTGGGAGTATGCGACATAAACCATTAGGGATGAGCGTACTAACAATGTATCCATCACCGTTTTCGTCGGCACGGCACTATTAGAGACCGGAACTATTAGAAGGATCGGGGGGACGGGGAACGCGGCAAGGACGGTACTGCGGTCTTGTGGAGTGATGGAGTTTCAAGAACTTGTTTTTACGACGAATAGTTTTAGTGATATTGTCCACTCGATCAGTAAGAATTGAACGCGGCCGTCTCCATTTAGCACGGTCGAATGGAGAAGTATCAATCAATTCGTTTTTATTGTGTGATCGTCATAGTCTGCACATTTTTCAATGATTCTACTAAAATGAAATGCCATCTAGCGATAACATCATTGTGACAGACAGATGGCGGTATTAGGTATACTCGTAGGTAGCGCTCAGTAACCATTTTGTATTATATAGGTTCTAACAAATCGAAAAAATATACTTATTTTTGTACCAATTTTTTATGGGGTTTTGGTAAGGGACAATAAAAAAAATTATAAAGACAAACTTTAACAGAACTGATACCCGCCTACGAAAAAAAGTAACAGAAATAAACAAAATGATAATCCTATTTTAAACCATAAATAACTACGATGATACCTAGAGTACAACTAAGACTCGCATTCTGCTATATTATTTTAACAAATGTAGTTATCTGTGTACTTGTCCTTGTTTATGAATTAAATCATCGTCAGTCAGTCGTATGTAAGTCATTTTAAAATAAAGCTTCATATTTGATTATCTTGTAATTTTTTCCATGGTCGCTTATCAATATTGTTACGCGCCGCTATCCTAGCCGATCACATCGGGCGTTTCCGGAAGTATTCGGCTGCGCGGTCTGGCTGGCAGAAGAGAAGATATGTCACGCGGCGACTATTCGATTATTATTCTCTCTGGCTGGACGTTGTCAAAAGAATGTCTAAAATTGTATTCTGTAATTATTTTGCTAATATAATGTTTACTGTAAAAAAGAGCGTTTTACATTCAGAAGTGGGATTATACAAATGATAATTTGAAGTTACATTGAATTCGAATGTGAAGAGAACTATCGGAATAAATCTGTGATGAATCATTGAATGCCAAAATTAAAATTACCAGATTCTCAGATTTTTAGTTACCATGGCAACGTCTACGTCTGTTGAAGTAAATATGTTGGGAATGCATATGGAATTGATGTCTGCACATTAGTACGATTAACGACATTCATAACAAAACTTCGTTATGCCTGCTGCTTGGCTCACTGGAGAGGGTGTTTTCTTAGAAACTAAATCATTGGAGACAGGAATGACTGGAGTCATGTGAAGTCAAATTAGTGGCGCAACACTTCAGGCTGACAATGCGAACGTGCGTAACTGTTTATTTTATTTAATCTGATCTGTCTGTGGCCGTGAGCCTTTTGATAATATTCTATCTGCAGCCGTGACCATTCTGATCATATTCTGTCTGTAGCCATAAGCATTCTGATCATATTCTGTCTGTGACCATGAACATATTCTGTCATTCATTGTCTGTGATCATATTGTCTGTAGTCATGAGCATTCTGATCATAATCTGTGTGCAGCCATGAGCATTCTGATTTGTGTTGCTGGGTCCTATTTGTTTAAAATATAGGTACCCAATTCAGTTCTACTTTCTCAAATTTATTTTTGTGAATACCTTACGGTATTCACTTTGCAGGATGGCCGATGTTACGCGCCGCTATCCTAGCCGATCACATCGGGCGTTTCCGGAAGTATTCGGCTGCGCGGTCTGGCTGGCAGAAGAGAAGATATGTCACGCGGCGACTATTCGATTATTATTCTCTCTGGCTGGACGTTGTCAAAAGAATGTCTAAAATTGTATTCTGTAATTATTTTGCTAATATAATGTTTACTGTAAAAAGAGCGTTTTACAATATTTCTTTTATTTACTGTAAGTTTTTTTTTTATGTCTACAAGCACTATGTTGCTGTGCTACGCCAATGTCAATAAAGCTAGGGAAACAAATTACAGGAAGGAAATTGGTTACGAAATTAGGATTAAGTCAGGAAAGTTGGTCAAGATATAATATATTAATTATAATAATATTCGCCAATACAATATATTAATAAGCAGTGGCGAAGCGTCCATACAAGCCGATTCCCACCGGCTTCCCTTTTAGGTTTTCGGTGATACTAAACAATATATTTAATAGGCAAATATAAATTTACAACATATCAGACAATGGACAATAATTATAATAGCTTAACTTATTAATTATAATTGATAACTTAATAATGACATCTATCGGCCATTAGCCCGTTGTTTGTTAATTTAATCGATATCAATTGCTTATTTTAAACAACGTTAGATGGCGCACCTTGTATTTAGTTCCCCAGAAATTCCGTTACCTAAGTGAAATTGCGCCACAGGCAAAGGTAACCCGCTGTCAAGCGGCTTAATGTCGTAGTATGTTTTTTAATATAGATGGCAGCACTTTCTATGACTTTCTATGCCAGTGTTTGTCGAAATCGCGCGGAAGATATGGGCAAAGGTAACCCGAGCTAGTTCGGCTTCACGTTAACCGACTTTGTATAGTTGTCGCTTTGTACGTCCTTCAAACGTCATAATCTATTATGCTACCAAGTTGCGGTGTTTTGTAAATTGTCATATTCATTTTATTTTTTGATAGTTCTGTGATATTTAGTTACCAGCGCTTTGTTTATTTAGAAACTACAAATAAAAGTGTATTATGATGGAAATAACTACCTGTGATCAGTTTAATGTCTACCTTTACGTAAGTATATTATTAGTCGGTGATTTCACATATTAGTATTTAGATGGTAAAATATTTGAAGAAGATCTGAAAGTTTTGATTTTAGACACAAAATGTTTGTTAGAAGAAAATAAATATGATATTTTACCGAATTTAAAGTAGCACCACGATACAATCAAAAGTTAACGAATAACCTTTCTTGATTATAATTTAAATTGATAATTATATAAGTTTATCATGTAGGTAGACTTAAACTGTTGGTCTGTTTGGCGATCGTGATACCTATTTCTATTACATTTATAGTTTTATTTTGAAAATAAACAGATACTTATAGGTAGGTAGTGTGGTTATAATTTTAATACTTACTTTTGTTGCTGTTATAACTAATGAATAGGTAAGTACTTATACTTTGATTAATGGATCGAGAATTATCTTCGTTTATTGTTCGATTTTATGAATGTTTCAATTATTTACGCATAATAGGTAATTTAGTATGTATGTCAACGTTTGTTGATTTCGAATCAAGACTAATCCGTTGTCTTAGTTTTTGTTTTCCGATAAATTGCCCCCGATATCTTAACTGACACCAATTTTTTTTACACCGGGTTACCTTTTGAAAAATTTCACCCTTCGCCACTGTTAATAAGTATATACAAACTATATTTTTATGTTATTATGTACAATAAATGAGGAAATAGCTTTATAAATATTTACATTAAATAAGAGGAGGGAAGAAATACAACAAGGAAAAGGAACACCAAAAGAAATGAGTTGACTTATCAAATGAGCATTATCAAAAAGCGGACTAGCGAAAAAGATATGATTGAGGTCACCCTCCTCTTCACCGCATTCACAAGCTCTACTAGCAATAATACCAAGCCTAGCAAGGTGAGCTGGCGAACACACATGACCCAAGCGCAATCTCATTAATATACTAGTACATCGCTTACCAAGCTTCAATTTGCAAAACCATGGTTTCTCCGGTATACCCAATTGGACTTTCGAATATATTTTTCCCTTTATCTGACTGCTTTCTTCCCAGCACTTTTTCCAGGAGTCCCTGAGAAAAGTACTTGGAAGTGAGATCGTTGCAATAATTTATATAGGGATATATATCACCACTTGTGATCGCCTCATTAGCCAAACGGTCGGCTTTTACATTTCCTTTTATATTAGCGTGACCAGGGACCCAACATAAAACGACAATTATGTTTTTGGAAAGGCATTCTACGAGCTTTTGTCTTATATTTATTATCACAATTGAGTGACATTTTGATTTGAAAGGAAATTTTTCAACGGCCTGAAGGGCACTATATGAATCTGAAAAAATAACAGTTTTATGATATTTAAATGTTATTATGTCACCACAACCTAAAGGAACCCTAATATTTTCTTTTATTTCTTCCACAGACATGTCCACCGGTATACCTCTTACGAGTCCCATCCTGGTAACGTTAAATGATGGAATAAAAGCTTCATAGCCTTTTTCCAATAAGGCATGATGTTTTAAGAAAGAATTTGCTGCTAAGTGACTTGTGAATGCCATTGAAATTTTGTTGCGACCAATACGCTTCAAACTGCCTTGTACTATGTTTGACACCTGGTTTTTATACAAAAATCTGCCAAAGCATATTGGATGCAAATTAAGATCTTGTGTTATCTCTCCTGTACTAGACCATGAATAATAAACGGTGAAGCATCCAATGCAGTATATTCTTTTCTAATACTATCAGTAATATTAGGAGGTACCTGAGAAGCCTGAGATGGAAGAGCTTGTGTATGCGGTGCTTTGAGAGGTGATGGATTTTCAGTGATTTTTTCGTCACTGTCTTCGCAACGACATTCAGTTCTACCCGAGTCTACAGCCATTGCATTTTTTCGTTTTTTTTTTATTGCATATTTTGCACACCTTACTTAACCGTATGCGCTTTCTTTTATTTGTGTTGGAAACTGAACAGTCAGTGTCTAAGCTTGAAGCAGTTTCAATTGTTATAAAATGTGATGGTTGGGGAACATCACCCCCAGGATCTAGGGGCTCGTCCATCCCAACACCCAACTAAACATTAATAGAATACACACTTACCAATAGTTGTTTTCTATATACACTACACTACAATTAAATAAATAATGAAAAAATATATACAATTTACAACTTAACTGACTAAATTTCTGAATAAAAGTAATTATTTTCAAATTTAAAATGAAAAAAGACACCCGCCAAATTCAAAGGTTTCCCGCGCCTTTTTTTTTCTTCTTTTTTCTACTGTAAGTTTAAATCGTTTTTCACATTATCGAATGTTGGTATCGACCAAGAACGTTATTTGCATTTTTTTTTAAATCATTACAGCAACATTGAATGTCAGATATCTAAAACAAAATAGTTTTATTACAATCTAAATTCAAAAACAAAATTCCTAATCTGAAACGAGAATAATAGAATTTCATTCCATTATTTTCTTACAAATTCAGATTTTTCTATAAGTAAATATATATGTGACATTTTATATTATATAATGTATAATCCGACCACGATCCTTATCGACCTTCAAATATGTAGTCTCTAGATTTTAGACCATTGCAAAAAAATAAATGTAGAGATAAATAGAATCAGTGCTGCCGGCATGGCAGCCTTCGCAGTGCGTAGACATAGGGCCGTTGTGATTGGCTCATATTGTGATACAACTTGAATTTAATTGGCTGTCAAATAAACAAAGCTGAGAAACAGACTTGTTATCACAGCAATACTCTGTCCTTCGATAAAAAACGTCTATGAATTTACCCCCTGTAAATGTATCGTTAAGAATATTTCGAGAAATTATATTCTATAAAACTGAGTAAGTATAACGTGAATAAATAATGATATCTTAGGTTTACGCGAATTTTAGAGAAATAAATAATTATATCTTAGGTTTACGCGAAAATTTCAATACAGAAGTTAGTTGAAAGCTTGCACAAGCCTGGGATCTTAAATCTGAAAAGACCGGCTGCCAGACTTTAAGATAGTGTAAGCTCATTCCAAAGGCTAATTCTGCGTAGATCGGACCAGTAATAGATAAAAAAAATATTGTTTGTAAAATGCAGGTAGATATTGTAACTTTGACTTTTCGGACGATGAATACCTAAAGAGAATTTCAATATATATGGAAATCGAACACCTGAATCCCCCTCGTCATCATGAAAGCTACAAAGTCTCAACGTCGCGTCGGGATAAAATTAAAAAATATAAATAAAATGATGATAAAATCCGGAAAATAGTTTTATTTCAATTTAATCAATAAATTCCTAGTCTGATTCAGAATCACTAGCATACATGTGTTAGGTAATGCAAAATTGTATGGGATCTCAAGCGTTTTAGATATAAAATCTTAGAACCCCATTCCGGATGTAAAAGCTAGCTGAGCTTTTATGCCATAGACAAAATAATTTAAGGCTGAATGAATGTTTCCTTAATTTAATTTATAAAACTCTATAAAAAAAAGGTCTTTTCTAGTTGTCATCATCTAGCTCCTCATTCTTTCTTTCCTTTTTATCAGGGGAAAAATGGCCGATAATAAATTGTATGAGATTTTAGGTGTTTCTAGAAATGCAAGTGAATCGGATATTAAAAGGGTAAGACTTATAAACTCGTATGATACCATTTACTCGTGTTACACTATCACATGTAATGTCATCTGTCCATTGCATGGTTTCAATAAATCGCATTTCCACAATCTAAAACAATTTCTTTGTGTTTTCAGAGTTACCACAAGTTGGCAAAGGAATTTCATCCAGATAAAAACCCTGCTGCAGGTGATAAATTCAAAGAGATAAGTTATGCATACGAAGTTTTGTCAGATCCTAAAAAGAGACAGGTGTACGACAAATACGGGTTGAAAGGGTTACAAGAGGGCGGACAAGGTGGAGGATATCCCGCCGATGACCTCTTCAGACATTTCTTTGGTGATATATTTGGAATGGGCGGTGGCAGCCGCGGCCGCGGGCCAACCCGTGGAGAAGATACTTTGCACCCCCTCAAAGTATCTCTTGAAGATATGTATGTCGGGAAAACAACGAAGCTACAATTAAGTAAAAACGTGATTTGTGGTCCGTGTAAAGGTATCGGCGGAAGGCCTGGATCTGTTGTGTCCTGTAAAGATTGTCATGGACAGGGTATTAAAGTGTCTTATCAGCAGATTGCACCACACATGACTCGCCAGTATCAGGCGCGTTGTCCCACATGCCATGGACAAGGAGAGACTATTAATGAAAAAGACAAATGCCCTAAATGTAAAGGAAAGAAAGTCCTAAATGAAACAAAAATACTTGAGGTCCACGTTGAGAAAGGAATGAAGGAAAACCAGAAGATTTACTTCAGAGGAGAGGGTGATCAGCAACCTGACACTCAACCAGGTGATGTTATCATCCTGTTGCAACAAAAACCTCATGATGTGTTTCAGCGGACTGCAGATGATCTTGTGATGAAACATGAAATAAACATAACTGAAGCATTATGTGGTTTTGAGTTTGTTGTTAAACATTTAGATGGTAGAGACTTACTTATTAGACATACTCCTGGTGAAGTAATAAAGCCTGGTAACCTTAAACGTATACCAGGTGAAGGCATGCCCCAGTACAAGAATCCATTTGAGAAGGGGGATCTGTACATCCAGTTTGATGTGGTGTTTCCAGAGAATAATTTTGCAACTGAAGAACAGCTTAAGCAAATAGAAAGTATTCTGCCTCCTCGGCCAGCTTTTGTAATGCCCACAGGGGAAGATGTGGAGGAGGTGAACTTGATGGAGTACACGGCAAGTGAGCGCGGCAGAGGCCGAGAAGAGGCTTATGCAAGTGATGATGAGGAACAGATGCAAGCTGGGCCGGGTGTGCAATGTGCTCATCAGTAGTCTAATTGTACTATTCTACACATTTGTTTTCAAACCTCACACTATGTAATTTTATCATAGGTAGTGTAATATAAATTTCAAATAATGCTACACTGTTAAAGTTCAGTAATGCTAGAACAATTCAACAAATTGCTTTATAATAATTTATTAGGTATTTGTTAATTTGTTGCAAATTCTGAATTTTCTTACCAGCACATTGACATCGACCTAACATTGAATTTGATAAAATGTACACAGTAATTTCTGAGAAAATTTTCACAACATACATAGTCCAAGGTCTAATATTGTTCTAAAATAAACTTATTTGAAAATATGTTGGCTAAAATTTTTTTACAAAACAAAGGAGACATGTATGTCATCATTTTTCCTATTCATTCTTTTATTTCAACATTGGTGTAGAGGAATTATTGCTGGGTATATATTAAATGTATTACATACTTATTTATTTAGATATTATGTTATTTTACTTTATTTTACAATAATCTGCTATACACTTTTTTTTCCTCAATTTTTGTAAACCATCAGACCTTGAACTTTTTGTATGTTACAGAAACAATTAATTCAAAATCACAACTATGTATAGGCCATTACCTAGAGATTCATGACATGAGACAACTAAGTAAATTAATGATTTGAATGACAACACAAACATGATGCTGAAGTTTTAGTTAGTAAATGTAATTATATACTCAACTGTATAGGGGCAATGAACTTCATAATTTTATTTTTAATACCATGGATTAATATTAGCTAGAAGTCAAAAAGTATAAGTCATTTTTAATTGGATACAGTCCTTTAAAAGCCTTGTGATTTTATTTACATCACAGTTAAAATATGGCTCAGTGTAAATTGCAATAATTCATATTTTTATGAAGCCTCATTGTTTTCCAATCATATTTATTGAAAGTTACTTTTAAAGTCTGCTACCTATATAACTAATTTTAGATTGTGCATGAAGGTGAAAATGCTAGTGATTTTTCATGTAATTCATTCCAGGGACATTGTATGGCTGAGACAAATAACCATTAATAGTAACTTTAAACATGTGTTTTATTATATTATCCCATTTTATAAATACTACTGTTTTACATTTAGATGGATAGTGTACCTTGGTAAATTAATGCAAGGGATTTAGAGCTTCTTTATGATCCAAAACTCCCAAAGCCATCTTTTATATTTGAATTTTGTTATTATTTAATAATCCTTATCTAAAAAAAAATATCAATCACCAAACAGATATTAAACATATTGTATACGGGCGTGATTACCGTCCTACCAGACTATAGGAGTGATGAAACAGATTACACCTGTGTATTGCGGACACATTTGTGCACTATGATCCCCTGCGTATCTGGTTGATTGGCCTTCGTGGCCGAAATGCGGCTAGGAGTTAATTTTCACTTGGATTATTTAACATGTTTTATAATGTGAATATTATTTGAAAAATTTCATAATGAAAATACCATTAAAATACTTGATTCCGTGCATCTCCTACAGTACATTTTAGTATTCATTTGTAAGCAACATTATTTATTAGATACACAATTTAATAAGGCTTATTTTGGTACTTAAGTTTCAAAAAGACCAAACTTTTTTTAAACAAATGGTGCCACCGTCAATGTATGAACGAATGCTCTAGGCCGTTTGCTCGGGAGAAGTAAAGTTAGTTTAAATTAAGTTCTCGCAGTTGAAAGAAAAACGTAAAAATAATTAATAATCATGGATATTTCTGCCTTTAAAATTTCGTCATATTAAATTTTAAAGGCCGAAATATCCAAGATTATTAATTATTTTTACGTTTTTCTTTCAACTGCGAGAACTAATCACTAACTAGACGTGAATTTAAATTCTTTACTTGCCAATACTTGTTTAGTTACCCAGATTAAAGGTGAAACAAAATGTATGAAAATGGACCTTGAGGTATCGCCTTAATATTGAAGAAAAACGTGAGGAAACGCCATAAGATGCATTCGGCTAAGTTCGGACCGGTTTTCAATGAGTTGAGAAGAGGTTCGCAATAAGTTTCCTTTTTTTTCATAAAATACTTAAGTAATACCGTCGTTTTATACCAAAACCTGGACATTATTTAAAGCTACTTTATATATGATAATTTTATCCTCTTTCAATTGATAATCTGAATATAGTTTGGATTACGTTCTAATAACACTTCTACAGCTAGTATGATAAGGTCTACAACAGGTTATGATAATTTAATTAAAAATTACGATAGTGGTCCAATCATCTATATATATAAAAATGAATTGCTGTTCGTTAGTCTCGCTAAAACTCGAGAACGGCTGAACGGATTTATCTTATCTTGGTCTTGAATTATTTGTGGAGGTCTAGGGAAGGTTTAAAAGGTGAGAAAAATTCGAATAATTGCCGGGAAAATCCTCAAAACAGCATTTTTCTATTTCCCATACAAACGTTTTCTAACTAATACGTAGAGTCAATTTGAGCTTTATTGCTATTGTATAAAGTTCACTGTTGTCTAAGCAATGTAGGTGTGTTCCTAACATAAAAGCAGTGTGCGTTGGAGCACAGAATATAATAATGTAATGTCGCGTTCTGAAACTCAACAAAAGTGATATCGCGGACCCGACTAAATTGAACAGTCACAAAATTTAATATATCATTAGTTATTTGGTTGGCTTCACGATATTATTTCTTTTGTTTTACTTTAAAATGCATGTTTTCGTTATGGACAATTTTTGAGCTACTTTTGCATATCTATACTTATAATAAATCTGTAGAGAGGTCAATTCTGTGCATGAAATATATTTCCAAAATAACTGGGGGTGATTAGGGATCGATACTGATGCCAAAAATGCAATTAGTAAAATTTTTGTCTGTCTGTATAACCGTTATAGAAACAAAAACTACTCGACGGATTTTAACTTAACTTGGTACAATTATTTTTCATACTCCTGAGCTGGTTATAGTATACTTTTCATTACGCTACAATTAATAGGAGCATAGTAGTGATGGAAAATGTTGGGAAAACGGGAGAAGTTACTCCATTTTTTAAGCTTCCGTCATTTCGTGTGCAACCTTAATGGTTAAAAGTTCCTTCGATTTCACCAGGATCCCATCATCAGACCCTGACCGGACAATCGGACCACCTGCATACCACCATAAATTAAAAAAACATCCCGACAAATTGAGCAACTTCTCCATTTTTGAAACCTGAAATCCACGCGGGCGAAGCTGCGGGCGGAAGCTAGTATTTAATAAAATTTTAACTTTAAAACTCCTTTATATTTATATATATATTTTGTAGGAATAATCCGACCCCAGCATACTCGTACACACAATATTAATAAAATTAGGATTCTCATACATTGCTATCATAGGGCATTATAAGTAAAGAGTAAAATGATGCCTAATATCTCCTTGAAAAAAAACATTAAAACACTAGCTTTTACTCACGGCCCTCCGTGTCGTCACCCATTATCTTATCTATTTACTAGTTAAAATTTTAAGAACTTTTGTTATGTAGGTGGTCAAATACGATTCTAGCTAAATAAAAGTATAGGTAAATACTTCGCGGTTTAGGTACCCTAAGTTCAATATTTTCAAGCAATTATTTACCACAATGCTGGCACCATTATCATAATTCATTAGTCAATTCCAGTCAAATAATAATAATAGTCATATAAGTAATTCAACAATAATTTATTGCTTAAAACAGTTATTTTTTAACTTCAGTAAGCTTATTATTATATTTAATAAATTATTAACATTTGCTGTAATACTATTACTATGTTTGTTTTTCGATGTCATGTATTCTCAGCTGAAACAGAAAATGATTACCTATTATTAAAATACAATTTTTAATATTACATTTACAATTTAAATAAAAAAAAAATGCTTACTTAATTTTAGTCTCAGATTGTATATGCACAGTAATTAATTATTTCTTTAGATTCTCATCTTGTGACGGGATGCACAGTGAATTTATAAGATAGAGTAACAAGGTTAGCCATCTTAACTGCTATAACTACAAGAAAACTTTCTTTAAAGACTGTTCATCATTTTACAAGACATTTAGATCTGCCCTCGGTACCCAATCTCAAAAATTAACCCTGTATACTCCTCATCAATGATGAATGGGTTGAAATAATTGTCATATCATAATTAGTAATTTTCGGGTAGTCTTAACTCTTAAAGGAGGTTTTACCAAACATTAAAATTTAAAAATATTGTCTTAAAATTGTTCATTGAATCTAGCTTCCTTTCCAATTTCTTAATGTTTAGGAAATTCAAGCTTTTGTAAAATTATGGTAAGGTAGCAGTAAGACAATATATCATATAACTTAAATACTACTCACAATTTTTAGTAATGTTCTCTATTGAATCGCAATACTTTTTAAAACCCTTTCTGCCTCTGCATAGTACATTCAAATTTATTTGAGTTAAACCTAATTTGCGTAACTTCTCTAATCTTTGGTGTACTGTTTTTTGTGAAGCAGATAACACTCTTGGCTTACTTGCTATATCTTCAACTGTAAAGCCCTCTGCCAAAAGAAAATCTAAAAAATTCTTTACCTGAAAATATGAATATATCTAAAATTATTATTTTAGATTTCGAAACTTTCTTATGAATACCAGGAGCCAGCCTTATAATAAGATATGAGATACTTAACTTATAAACGATAGCCAAACTCAGTAGAACTTTTTTTTTCAAAGCTCTGTGTGGCACTTGTTGGGTCAATAATAGATAATAGTGGTATAGTCTTATCGTCTTAAAAAGCGAATTTAATGCAATGAACTTTTAAATCGTGATTCTATCATTATAGATATATGCGCGAAATAATGCGCCTAGTCGAGACTAGCTAAAAATCAACATTGACACTATATCTTGACCAATATATTTACACTTGTAAGACTTTTTTATGTAAATATATATGTATATAAAATCATATTTTTATTAGAAAAAAATCGGTGGTTTTATACCTAATACTATTGAATAAAATGGTTTGATGCCGATATAATAACCGAAAATAATTCGAGCACACTAGATTCATTGAATTTGATTTTTTTATACATTAGAGTAATGTTTATGTACAAAAAAACCCACCATGCAATATGTAGTGTACTGGAGTTGTTTGCCGAGTATTATAATAAAAAATCTATAATAATAATAATAAATGGAGTGTTAACATTGGTTTACCCCATCTAATATAATCAATATTAATTTACAAAACAAGTAATATCACTGTCTTGGTAAAGTAGTTGTATTATGGTACAACTGCAGTGCTTAGAACTCAGTTTCGATCCCCAGGTTGGGCAAAGTAATATTGGGCTTTTATACTCAGTATCAGCATGACGTTTGCCTGACAATGGCGATAGGCTCGCTCCCTGTCACAGGGCGGGAAGTGAGTCCACTAGTTGCACCTCCGCCTACACCTTGGGCATAATAGGCGTTAGTGTGTGTATCCCATATCAACTACAATCCATATTACCTTAATAACCCTCATGGTCTTCAGTGCAGGCATTTTAATAGACATTTCTTCAACAGCTTCCAGTGTTGTATTTAAGCGATTGGCTAAATAAATTTGGGTATTTTTTGTCTCTCCAAGAATATCCTTTGTCTCTTGTGATAATTGGATTGATCTACAACAAACATATGTCATAAGCTTGAGAGAGTATCAACCTTATCTTTGACTAGCGAATAATAGGAGCGAAGGATCAATAAAAATAATTGCAAAAATGGGGAAAATTGATTCCTCTGGAGAGCTTCCGTTGCGTGCGCTAAGTAAACGGTTAAAATTGCTATTCTCGGAAAATATATAGCGTAACTTTTATAACGGAAATCTTTATCCAGGAAAAACTTTCTCACGCGGGCTAAGCCTCTGGCAAAATATATTTTATGAATATAATGAAATCGTGGACCCAGGCGTATCTATACATCAAAACAAAAGTAATAAAAAAGGGTGACCAATGGAGGATAAAAGTAGACAAATCAGTTTATTATAATTCTTTTTTGTCTATTTGTTCGTAAACTCACATCTCTAAAACTACTGAATGGATTTTCATGTAGTTGTCACAGGTAGATAGTGTATAATTGGAAACAGGATCAATATTCTGTTTAACAAAGCCAATGCTTTGTTTCATTAAAATCAGATATTGGAAAGAGTTATTTTTATTTTAAGGTATTTTTTATTACTTAGATACACAATTTGATAGACGGCTAGAAAGACGGTTGGCTGAAGAAGTTCAGGGAGACGAAATTATGGACACAATTAGCGTGAGATTAATACACTTAAATCATTTACGCATTATAAAATCAAGATTCTAACTACAAGATTCTTACTAATATATTTTAGGATTAGTATAAAAAATTACAATGTAAAAATTAATGTTGTATATTATTAAGATGGAAGTAGGTACCTATTTAAAATGTTCTCGGAACATCTCACCATCCAAGGATATAATACATCCACTCCCATGCTTCGGACTTTTGTAAGTCTTTTCTGGATTGTCTCATGATGGTATTTGAGGACCCACAAATCCCTCAATATTCTCTCACCAGATACGTTCATTTCTGAAAATGAGAGATACAATGTTATTATAAACCATTTTACATATTACCATTCCTTTATATGTTTATTGGTCTGAGGGGCAAGTCAATTATAACAAAATGTTATAATTGGCCTGTCTTTATGCATCCATTAATGTAATTTCAAAATAATTTTTTGAATTGTAAATGTGATGCACCAGCAACTTATGACAGTTATCTTGTGGCTTAGGTTAGGTTATGTTTTTTAGGTGCAACACACATGCTGCTAGCATACACCTAAAGCCTATCTATCTAAGCCTGTGTTACTCACTTGCATTGGGTGGCCAAAAACCGGTATGGGACAGCCACACAGGTGGATAGTTCATTGTTTTGAGGCAATTGAAATAATATGAATTACAATATCATCACTATTGCACTAACCAATTACTTTAATAAAGACAATAATGTACTAAATTAATTACCTAGCCAAATCACAGTGAAATATAATTATTTCAATAAACAACATATCAACAAGAGTTCTTACCCAATAATACATCTAATGATCTCTTGAGCCAGTCAAATGTCAAGGAATAAACAAATATCCTTTTTGCCAGCTGCTCACTGAGGACATTTGGAGGACACTAAAAAATATAAATAATATTAAGGCTTTGTCTATTAATCATATAATTTTGAACAAAGTAAATTCATTATGTTACACAAACCTTAATTCGAGATGCTATATAGTAAAGTCTGTTTTCACAATAACCATTTTTTTTGTCAATTGCAGTTACATGTAGAACATGTTTTAATGTTGTTATTGGTAAATTTTGAAATGGTAAAGCATCCTCATCTGATTTAAAATTGAGTTGCAATATAATTTTGGCCTTAGATTCATCAGTACCTGCACAAATTAAAATAATTTAATTTATATATACTTAATTACAATTTACATTTATTTATATTATTATTACAAACGCCTAGCTAAATGCAAATGTTATGATCTAATTGTTAATACTAACCATTTTGTTTTGAAGATGCCTTATATCCGTATGATACAGCTGTTAATGATTTTGCGGAGTCTATTGCTCTGTATTTTCTTTTGGAAGTATTACCGTCAGCGGCCAATACTAAAGTTCTAATTGTTACATTTTTCGACAAAAGAAGAGAAAGAGATGGCATCAATGATTTCCAAATCATTTCGAATTTAATAAGGAATTATTTTCCGTGCTTATAACTACAATACTCAGTTTAATAAAGAATTACATTGTCGTAATAAAGTATACTTTAACAGCGGTCATATAAAATCATTATGTACATACTAATACATGATAGAATAAGCTATAAATAGTAAATAGATAAGCTGAAAGGATTATTTTCATACATGTTCCAAAAATAGTCTTATTTTTACTTGATCGGTGGTAAATTTAATGTATATTTGAAACTGAAGTACACTATATTGATAATTGAGTACATTTGACATTCCACTGCTTTTGACAGTGTTTGACAGCAGACTCAGACAGTTATTTATTACGGCTTTGGAGACTAGTCCATTTAGTGACAGCTGACAGTCGGGACTTTGTTTTTATACGATCACGACAAAGTGACCTTACTGCACAGGTGATGGTGAGTGGACTGGGGTCTAATAGGATGTCAAATACTGTTCAAATAAGTAATAAATGGAAAATAGTGTTTATTGTCGCATATGTATGTGCCTGTTTGTCCGCATTAACCTCCAAAACTATAAAAGTATTTCTATACATTTGGTATGGAAATAGTTAAGACCTAGAGAAAGGCTACTTTCTATTCCGAGAAAATATATAGCGAGACTGTTATCCGGGAAAACTTTATCCCAGTATAACATTTACACACGGGCAGAGCGCCAGCTAAAACTAGTAGTAGGTAGCATTAGTATATAATATAAAAGAAAACATCGATCATTTATTATACAATAGTACTTAGAATAATTTTATTGTAGAGTTTCAATGGTAGGTAATTAAAATACCTATTATATTCAGTCAAGGATTTTAATATTACAAACCACATGTGCTAGTTGGTATTCATAAGTAGTTAAAAATGATTAATTGATGATGGAGTAGCAAGTTTCTGTGGATACACGTTATTCGTACAAATATCCCGTTGCGGCACATTAGTTGCTGTACTGATAGTATTAGTGAAATAAATAATATGTAAGTAACTATTGGATCATCTAAACATCACGCCTGTGCGATGAAATCCTTCTATTTGGACTACGCCTACGTTTATAGTCATTAACTCTTTTATCAGTATGATTTTTCTCTTCACGTCTGTCTGAAGCCCGCCGTTTCGAACTCTTGATAATTTCAACCTCTGGAGATTCAGACCATCTCCATGCTCGAGACGAAGGAGATTTTAGTGGCCTGAAAGTCATGAATGATTATAATTTATATGAACATCTTCGATTCTAATGCACTGAATAAGTAGATAGATATTATTACGGTCATTTTAATTTCTTTTCCTTTAGGCTACTTATAATATTCAAAGTTACACATAGTAAAAAGTTTACATGGCAAGTAAATGTTATAGAAAAATAACTTTTTAACTTAATGAATAATATAATTGATGCTTCACCTTTTTTTATCTGGATTTTGTAATGTCTCGAACCCGGGAAACATGTTATTTGGATTTACGAAGATGTGTAGGAAATTACAAGAACGCCCTTTCGGACATTGTCTTCGTAATTGAAGCCCTGAAATAGAAACATTAGATAACATTTATAGGTATTTTAAAGTATAGTACCACTAGATCTCTTGTAGGTAATGAAATTTAAACAGGTAACTACAAAACTCACAATCTTGAAACATTATGCCTAGGGTATGTTAAATGTTTTAAAGAAAACTATTCACTTTAGGATAAAATATTATTTTACGTCACTGAAAAACATTGCGATGCATGACAATGTAGGTAGTAGGTGTCCCAATGTCGTAGACGCCAAAGGCGTCTTTTAGCAAGTGTTGGTATCTTAGCCCCACCAATCAGAGTGGTGCCGCATTGCGGCACGTGCAGGGATGGTTCTGAGCAGCTATCTTAGTGCAACAAAATATCCCGGGACCGTTCCGTATACGCCGAAGAAGGCCACGGCGAGTTTTGGTTGGTATACCGGTGTGGGGTATATACTGATACAGGGGTTAGAAACTCTGTCTAATGCTCGCTCAGATGATGCTATACTCCCGAGTGTTGGCATTGGGCCGTAAGAGCGGTGAAACCAACATAACCGTTCCATTCACCCAGCAAGTGATGGTAACTATAACGCGTTTTTGTCCGCAAAAAGAAAAAGTACCATGGTATAAAAGTTTTTGGAATCTAGCACCTGCTTTCGAAATATTTTTTTTTATAATCTAGTGTAGGTATGGGATAAAAAAGAGGCGTATTTACCACAAGTTGCATGCTTCCATGAGTTTATGTTGCAAAACTGTAGAGAAAGCTGTCTGCCCCCGTACCATCGTGCATGTAGTGAACGGTAGGCTGCCACAGCACTCCTCAAATTGGCATATTCTATGTACGTATTTCCTCGAAGATGTTTCTCGTAATTATTACATACCTGTTTACAAGTATGTTACAAACTTTGTATTATCTCACATATTTTTTTTATGCTTTTAAGTTTACTATAAGTACTAAACATATTCTTAGTCCTAAGTTATAGTGTAACTGTATGTTCCAATAAATTAATAAATATTAGTAGCTATTTCATATTAATTTAATTATATTTATTTACCACAGTAAATATAATTCTAAGTAATTTAAAAATGTTAAAAGAAACTGACCTTGAACATAACTACTTTACCAAATTTCTCAAATTCAGGTAAGACATCAAAGAAAAACTCTTTAAACTGTCTATATGTTTCACTGTCGTCATATTCCAACATAATATCTGTGTCATATTCATTGTTATAAAAAGTGTTGTCTAATCCAAAATGAGCATAAAAATTTGTTGCTAGAAGAATCTGAAATTACAGATTATTATATTCATGTCAAATAAACATTTTTATACA